>NW_012101399.1:5398651-5400946 GCF_000951045.1 Mandrillus leucophaeus | reverse complement strand
CCACTTCCCAGTTGTGAAATTCTTAAGCTGTGCCCTAATTTAAAATATTATAAATAGGAGTGGTGAAAGAGGGCATCCTTGTCTTGCACTGGATTTCAACAGGAATGCTGCCAGTTTTTGCCCATTCAGTATGACATTGGCTATGAGTCTGTCATAAATAGCTCTTATTATTTTGAGATAAGTTCCATCAATACCTACTTTATTGAAAGATTTTAACATGAAGGAATGTTGAATTTTATCGAAGGCCTTTTCTGCATCTATTGGGATGATTGTGTGGTTTTTGTCATTGGTTCTGTTTACATGATGGATTACATTTATTGATTTGTGTATGTTGAACCAGCCTTGCATCCCAGGGATGAACATAGTGCTAGAAGCTCTGGCCAGGGCAATTCGGCAAGAAAATGAAGTAAAGGGTATTCAAACAGGAAGACAGGAAGTCAAATTGTCTCTGTTTGCAGATGACATGATTCTCTATTTAGAAAACCCCATTGTCTCAGCTCCAAAACTCCTTAAGCTGATAAGTAACTTCAACAAAGTCTCAAGATACAAAATCAATGTGCAAAAATCACAAGCATTCCTATACACCAACAACAGACAAGCAGGGAGCCAAATTATGAATGAACTTCCATTCACAATTGCTACAAACAGAATAAAATACCTAGGTATACAGCTAACAAATAATCTGAAGGGCCTCTTCAAGGAGAACTACAAACCATTGCTCAAGAAAATAAGAGAGGACACAAACAAAGGAAAAACATTCCATCTTCATGGATAGGAAGAATCAATATTGTGAAAATGGCCATGCTGCCCAAAGTAATTCATAGATTCACTGCTATTCCCATCAAACTACTATTGACATTCTTCACAGAATTAGAAAAAATTACTTTAAATTTCATATGAAACCAAAAAAGAGCTCATATAGCAAAGACAATCCTAAGCAAAAAGAACAAAGTTGGAGGCATCATCCTATCTGACTTCAAACTATACTACAAGTCTACAATAACCAAAACAGTATGGTACTGGTACAAAAACAGACATATAGACCAATGAAACAGAACAGAGACCTCAGAAATAACACCACGTATCTATAGCCATCTGATCTTCCACAAACCTGACAAATACAAGCAATGTGGGAAGGATTTCCTATTTAATAAATGGAAAGGATTTCCTATTTAATAAATAATGAGAAAACTGGCTAGCCATATGAAGAAAGCTGAAACTGGAGCCCTTCCTTATACCTGATACAAAAACTAACTCACAATAGACTAAATGTAAAACCCTAAACCATAAAAATCCTAGAATAAAGCCTAGGAAATACCATTCAGGACATAGGCATGGGCAAAGATTGTATGATGAAAATGCCAAAAATAATTGTGACAAAAGCAAAAATTGACAAATGGGATCTAATTAAACTAAAGAGCTTCTGCACAGCAAAAGAAACTATCATTAGAGTGAACAGGAAACCTACAGAATAGGAGAAAAATTTTGCAATCTACCCATCTGACCAATGTCTAATATACAGAATCTACAATGAACTTAAACAAATTTAGAAGAAGAAAACAATCCCATCAAGAAATGGGCAAAGGATATGAACAGACACTTCTCAAAAGAAGACATTTATGCAGCCAACAAACATATGAAAAAAAGCTCAATGTCACTGATCATTAGAGAAATGCAAATCAAAACCACAATGAGATACCATCTCATGACAGTCAGAATGGCGATTATTAAAAAGTCAAGAAACAAGAGATGCTAGTGAGGCTGTGGAGAAATAAGAACGCTTTTACACTCTTGGTGGGGATATAAATTAGTTCAACCATTGTGAAAGACAGTGTGGCAATCCCTCAAGGATCTAGAACCAGAAATACCATTTGCCCCAGCAATCCCATTACTGGGTATATAACCAAAGGAATATAAATCATTCTACTATAAAGACACATACACATGTATATTTCTTGCAGCACTATTTACAATAGCAAAGACATGGAACCAACCCAAATGTCCATTAATGACAGACTGGATACATATACACCATGGAATACTATGCAGCCATAAAAAGGAATGAGAATACGTCTTTTGCAGGGGCATGGATGAAGCTGGAAGCCATTATTCTCAGCAAACATCACAACAGAATACCAAACACGAGTTCTCACTCATAAGTAGGAGTTGAACAATGAGAACACATGTACATAGGGAGGGGAACAACACATACCAGGGCCAGCCAGGGGGTTGGGGGACGATGGGAGGGAGAGCATTAGGACAAATAGTTAATGCATGTGGGGCTTAAAACCTAGA
>NW_012101399.1:5372388-5397511 GCF_000951045.1 Mandrillus leucophaeus | reverse complement strand
ATAATTTTATCTTTAACTGAATGGGATATGAATAGAAAAAGAGAAGACATATAGTAGAAGGTACCACTTTTTGAAGAAATCCAGTAGTGAAGAAAAGACAGGGTAGAAAGTTTGTTACAGAGATGGGATGGACAAGAAAAAGTTGTATTTGTTGGTTTGAGACATAATGAACAGTCATTTATCAGATACCTTCATTAGTGATATAACAAAAATCAATGTAATCAATTTCTGGATGCAGAAATTGTTTTCATAATAGTGAAAATGTGAAGTTAAACATGTGAAAATCAACTCTGTACTTGCCCTTGTAGAACATATATACGTTTTCATTTTGAGGGATATAGTAAGGTAATAATAATATGCAATTAATGGAAATGATGGTCAACATCAAGCCACTATTTCTCAACCTGAAAGGTAAACTAAAAACTTTTCTCAGAGACAGTCAGTTGTTTCGATTCTAAGTTGGGAAGCAAGAGAAAGTTGATAATTTTTATTTTCACACTAATTCTACTTTAATTTACAATTTTTTTAATGAACTACTTTATGTATTCACTCATTCAACCATGCTAACATTTCCTTCCCTAAAATTCTATAACACTTACTCACCTAAATTTTTAATTCCCCACATATCATATGCTGGTGTATACTATTATTTATCCTTTCATATGAGTATGTTTATCACCTCAGTAGACTATGGCTCCTTAAGAGAAAAAAATCAAGACTAAACCTTTTTGAAACTTTTTGTGAGCTGGAGTCCCATAAATATGAATAATTGGTCAGCATATGATCAAAAAGCAACACTGGCCACTTTATTAATTCTATTCATGTTTAGCAAAGATTTGTATAACCTATATGTAAGTAATAACTAAAAACTTAAATGTAAAAGCACATGACTATTGCCAAAATTGGAGATAGATCATGGAGTAAGGCCATAATTATCTATAGAGTAAGATTCACAAAGGTATAATACCTTTTAGTGAAGAGCTTTGATTTGTTTAGAGGGAAATAAAGCATTTATTAAAGTTACAATAACATAAAAATGCCCATAATACTTTTGAAGACTCTAAACTAGGCACAAGAGCAAAAAAAAGGCATGGTCACACCCACTACAAGCAAACACATGTTCATAACCAAAGCAGAAAGGGACATAGAGGGGTGGTGGTGAGTATTCTCTTCAAAAGATTCATCTTCTCCTTAAAATTAGAACAGCCCACAAAGTTGTTTGTTTAAGTCATCTGATCACCAAGCTGTACTGTGGCTAATCAAAAAGTAAAATAAAAGTCAGAACCCTAAGAATCGAGTAATAAAAGCCTGTACAATTCAAAGTTCTAATTTTGTAAAAATACAACTAAACAAAATTTTCTACAGATAAAATACAATAAATGTCCAAAGGAAGCAACATAAGTGTACTTGGTTTTCTAATTTTACTCCACCAGATTCATTCTCCATCCTTCTTTGTACATCACTATATCCTACAAGTTGACCATTACAGGTTGCGTCAACAGACACTCATCCTCTGGCTTTTTGTTGGGGTTAGGCCAATGGAAAGCACAACAGGGGATTGAAAGGCAGGGAGAGAATGAGGTCAGGGCACTGATTCTCCCAATCCCCTCCTGCCAGCTGTGGCTAGAGAGTGGTTACAGTCAGTGAAGTAGCTTTTTCCTACAGCTACATCTCCGCAGGTTCACTAACTTCTCTCTTCCTTGCACCTTCAGGATCAAGGTTAATAAAGGCAGGCCCTGGGTTCTGTACCATCTTTTTGGTCTTACTTTGATGGCATAAATAATACCTTGATGGTATAAAAAATAACCTAACTAAACAACTAATCCAAATTAAAAGTTGGAGAAGAGGGAGGCAGAAAGAAGACGAAATGTACTAATTTTCACATCTCTAATTGCTCAAAGTTGTTAGATAATACCTCAAAATAAATACGTAATTAGAGGGCTTTCAACTTCTCACAAGAAAGTAGGAAGCTGGTGAGTGAATTACTCCTGGCTTAATAGTAATTAAATGCCAGATAACCTTCAAAATTAAAATTTTTCCTTAACCCAGCAGAAAGTTTAGGTTATAGGGTAGCTAAGTAAGCTGGATTCTAACAATATGGGAAGAAGATGGGATTGCAATACAAATAGAAGGAAAAGAGAGAGAACAAAACAGAAAAAAATACTTGAAGAGATAATGACCAAGAGTTTTCCTAACATAATAAAATATATTGATTCAAGTAGCTCAGAAAATGCCAAGCAGAATAAATACCAAAGACAAAACAACTACACACATTATATTTATGCTTCTGAAAGCCTTAAAAAAAGAAAATATTTAATGCAGCCAAAATAAAGAGATATAATACATAATGAGGGAAAAAGAATCACATGAAATTTCTTATCAGAAACATTGCAAGACAGAAAATCAATGGCACACCACCTTTGAAGTCCTGAAATAAAAAAAAAAAATGTCAATCAAAAATTCTTTCCCTAGCAAGCTACCTTTCAAAATTAAGGAGAAATAATGGCTTTCTTTCACACAAAAAATAACTAATATAATTCCTTATTGGCAGTCCTGTACTACAAGAAATGTTAAAGAAAGTTCTTCAGACAAAAGAAGTATGATGGAAACCTGGATCTACACACACACAAATATAAGATCTTTCGAAATAGTTAAAGTGAAGGTAAATATTTTATTTTAAAAACAAAAAAGACTTTATTACTTTTACTCTAAAATATAATTGAATCTCTAAAGCAACAATACAAGCAATTATATTAAAAGTTAATTACATGATAAAGGTAGCACAAAAGATGTGAAAAGAAAATGGAAAAATACTGTTGGAAAGTTTAACAATACATATGGTGATTAACCTTCATTAAAAAGGCATATCCTAAAGCCTAGGGCAACCACTAACAAAATATTAAAAAGGGGTTTTAATAATAAGTCCATAATGAAGATAAAAGGAAATAATGCAAAATACTTAGTTAATCCAAAGGAGACAGACTGAACATATTTAAAGGGAAAATTCAAAAATTGGAAGATACAAATTAAGAAAATATACAGAATGCAACACAGGAAAACAATAAGATGAGAAAGATGAAAGGCACAAGAAGTAACAGAGATTAGAGTACACGGTACTAACAAATATCTAATTAGAATCCTAGAAGGAGGGAAACAAGAAAATGGAAAAGAGATATTAAAAAAGATAATGGCTAATAATTTTCCAAAGATAGAAGTTACCTTGATTCTAAAGTTAGAGAAATGTAAAAAACCCTAAGAAGGATAAATGCAAATAAAATAATCAATAAACACATTGCATTGAAACTGCAGCACATCAAAGACAAAGTATTACAAAAACAGCATGAGGAAAACAAAGACAAATTGCTGTGAAGGGAACAACAAATAAGCTAGGAGCTAATTTCTCAACAACAATAAAAATCAGAAGGCAGTGGAATTCTCAAGAGATATGCTTTAGGAAGAAAAATGTTATCTTGGAAAAAACATGTGCAAAAGGAATACACAAGCAAGGAAAAGTGATATGCATATAGGTAAATCTAAATAATCCATTGATCATATAAAACATTTTTAAATCTAGTCGGTTAATAAAAAAAAACTAAACATATATATTATATATGCACATATAATAATAAATATATATTCATAGTTTGGGGAGCAAAGCATTTTAAGCTCCTGTTTTAGCTGGTAAGAGATTAAAGATATTATTTTTAGGCTGTTAAGTTTAATATATGTGCTAAAATACCTAGGATAATAATTAAAAGGGTAAAAATTAAATGCAAAAAATACAGTCTAGCAGTGGGGGGAGAATATAATGTGAACAATAAACAAAATGCACTAATCCCCTCCCTGCAAAAGCAAGAAAGTAGAAAATAGGAAAAGAGAAAAAGTAGAATAAATCAAAAGAATAAAATGCAATGTTAAATGTCATTCACACAAAATAGAAATAAACAGAATTATGCAGTTAAAAGCAACAGATTGTCAGACCAGCAATAGACTGTTCAGACTTCTCATGCGTTGAGAAAAGACAGGAGTTGGAATGAATGAAAGAGAGGTGAGAAGAACAAGTGTGGAGACTAGAATAACCTTGACTTACTAAAGAAGCAATAAGTAAACTGGTCGGATGTGGCAGAGTGTTCACATTTGGAAGCAGTAGAAATTAATTTCTCCAGGTTTAGAATTCATGTGGTAGAAAATTGTGAGCTACTGAGCAAAAGAAAGAAATGATAATGGTAGTACATAAGCATGGAGGGTAAATTGACATAGATGGGTTAGAGTGTGAGATTCCATAACTCACTCTGAGGAAGATACTACTATAGGCATGATGCATTTGAGAATCATCTTTAAAATCATTATCTTTGTTGGGATATTTGGCAAGACAGTAGGGATGAGGATAAGAGGACAGGAAAGTGGAATCAGAGACATAAAATTCATTTATTAACCTTTTCTAGTTATCAATTTTGATAATTTTGATTTCACTACTTATTACACTTAAACTTTCTAATCTGAAAATGAAGTTATTTATTCTTCAAAAGAGTTCTGCTTAACAGCCCATTCTTCCAGAATAATACAATTACTGATACATTTCAAACCCCTCTTCTGCTAAGTACTTTTTCCTATGGTAGAATGGAAATGCATTAAAATGCTAAAAATGAAGTTCAAATTCAGTAACTTTCCATTGGTACAGGTAAAATATAAATCTGTAATGGAGCCCTTTAATGTATATTTTGGAAAGAAAAGAAAATATGAGTACTTGAAACATATGTACAGGTCAAGGAAATACAATGCGGATATATCATGACCATAGTATCATTGCCCTGCCTCATTTATTTTCACCCTCCCAAATCTAAAAGTGGCATTGCTTTCAAGTTTTAGCCAAAAAAGCATAGAATGAACTTAAATACAATGTAGTCAAGAACCAAACACCAGAACTCTAACTTATAATCAACACACCCATCCCATAAATACAGGAGAAACTCTAGTGGAGTGGTAGAATTACAGGGAGCAGACCAGTATTTGCTTTGGCAGATGTGGAGTCTGTGCAAATAGGAACACAGCTGTATGCAGAATATTTTAGTGTTTCTAAAACTGCTGAATTAGACATAAAGAAACACCCAAAGTTGCAATGTATCAGCACGTTTACAGAACAAAGTGCCATTTTGATATTTCAAAATTTTTTTACAGAATCTGTCATCTGTACTAAGCATTTTTGTCACCTTGTTAGCTGTAATGCAATACTTCCAGCTTCATGGTCGAGGCCACTCCCTACTTACATGATTACAGTTCTTTTCTTACTTTAGAGACTTTATTATTTTCCACAAGTATATTCCAAACTCCAGAGGAACTGGTGACTCTTTAGCCTAAAAGAGACTTAATTAAATGTATAATTAGTTACATATGTGTGAAAATTTCAATAAATGTGAAATATCTCACACTGAAGTTCAGAAAAGGAAGGCTAGAAAATTATTGAGAATAAAATTGGAGAACTTAGTCTATAACTTTTCCTAAAATTGAAGCATTTTCACATAAAGCTCTTTGAATTCCCCAATTTTGTACATTATGCTATTTTGATGGAGAAGTTTAGGTTGTTTTAACATTTCAAAACTGAAAATGAAAGAGAAGCACCATTCCATTCACTAAGCAGGGCTTTGCCCAAAGATGTTTGCTAAATGAATAATGACTGAATATCCCCATAGTACCTTACTTCTCCCACTCTTCGAAATTTTAAGGACTTCCTTCTCAAAAGAACCTACTGCAACCTACGTTGTTTCTAAATTAGGAGTTCATATGTGTCTACTTCCCTGCTGATTCAGCTTTAGATTTGTATGACTCGTGTTTCAGTAATTCTTAAATTGTCTTAAACACACTTTTGAACTACTGAATCCATTTCATCTTTAAACTTTAATTTCAGCATGCTAGGGTTTAATTCATTTAATTCCTTTTATTCCTTCATGCATACTCCTTTAATTCATTTCTCCTTTAGATTTCTGTCCTAATACTATAAAAAATATAGAGCTTAATCAAAGACTACAAATAGGTTTCATCCTGTGGGTTAACTCCTGATTGATTCATGTGACTGCCTGGAGCATTGTGATGGGAAGAGCTTGAGGACAAGTCTCTATCTTGTCTTGGGTTGATTATGTCATGTTGAATTAATTATGTCTGCTATGGGCTTGGAATGGTGGAGTGAGAAGTGGTAGAATACCTGTGATTTATTTGTGACCCCAGGTCTTGGGATCTCCTGGTAGATATTAAAATTTTATCTCATAAAACGCTAAACTAGTTAAAACTACTACACATCTTTCTGCAGCATTCTCTGTAGATTTTCACACCTTGAAATAGGGAAGGAGACTCCTAACACCGTTATCCTAACAACAGTGACATTTGATCTCTGTTTCACTGAAGGATTTTACTGATAGTCACCTCTACCTCCCACCTTTATGTTGAGTCATTTATAAAGAAGCAAAGAAGTATAATTTCTTCCCACAAGAATATGGAGACTCCTGCCTTAAAAACACAGCTTATTCTGTTTCCCATTTTGTTAGCCAAAAGAGAAGAAACCTTTAAAGAGGCCAAAATACCTGAATTAACAAAAGAACATTTTGTGTTCACTGTATACCAGCCACTGTGCTAAGTGCTCCACGTGGATTATTTCATTTAGCACAGACATTTAGTCCTGGGGATCTTCAGTAATGTGTGCAGGGACCCAGTGCTGGTGAATAGCAGAAAAGGAATATGAACCCACGAAATCAAATCCCAAATCTCATGTTCTTAATTACAATGTGAGGTTACTTCTCTAAACTAGGCAATGGCCACTTCTAGTTTTCAGTAAAATAATGGAACTGAATGTTGATGTTCAGAAAAAGCAGTTTATATTTGGCTTTGGGTTAGATTCTTATGTTCATAACCTACTTGTTATCTGAGTCGCTATGAACCACTCTTCCCTTGAATGGAAAATGGAAGTAATGCTCCCTAAATGGTGAAATTAATATGAAGGTTAGTAAAGTATTGCATATAGGACACCTGGTCCATAGTAAATATCAGTAATTATTGGTTACCTACATTCATATTTTAATTTCTTGTGATTCCTATATGTAATAAGACCTTTAGGTTTAAAAAAAAATTACTAGAAAAGCAAAAATAATGATTTTTTATGAATTAGAAGTTTGTATAACATAATAGAATTAGGATATCACATTTATTAGAAAAATTGGTGGAAGTTTTAAGTAATTATAGAACAACTTCTTATTACCCCACCAAAATCCCATGTCTTAAAATAAACTGTTTAAAGTAGGAGAGCGATTACCCCCTCCCCATTTAACAAACTGCTCTTACCATTTCCTAAGTCTGCAGTAAAATTTTCAATGATTACTAGGTGTATACATCACATAACAGCCCAGGAGTAAAGGAGCTAAGCAGGGAACAGGAAACTGTACAGAAAAAGCTAGTTTAAGTGAATTCAGGCTCACTGGTGGACTCTGTTGGGAGGATATGTAGTTAGGACTATGTCAAAGCTGGGAAAGGGGGGAACCGGGAAGGGCAGGGAGTTACCATCATCACATAAACAAATGGCAAGAGCAAGAGCAGCCAAGACTGAACCAACCAAATGCTGAAAGAAGATCAAAGGGGGTAAATTCAACAAAGCAGTAGATGTACAGCATCCCAGACCAAATTCTGCTGTCTTTATGTTACGACACTCTCAGAAACCTAAGGGCCTACGCTCAGCTTGAACAGAGGGCACATATGCTTTCACGCTGCATGTGTGTGCCCTTTACACCAACTGCATGCTGAGGCACAAATAGTAGTTGCCTATATATCCCTGTATATCGTAATTTGAGAATATAAGAAGTTTCTTCTCCAAAATATACCCTGGGATGAATAGAAGTTGTTCTACAAGCTAAGGAGTGGTCCCCTGTTAAAGCCATGAAGGACTAGGGCCTGAATAACCACCAGAGGAAAGGAAAATCTACCAATATTTATTTGTCATTTACAACTTACTTGAAACAGTATTTGCCCAACCTATTCACACTGAGAGCAATTTTGAGGAAGTTGCTTGAGATCAATAAAATATGGGGCACACGGGGAAGGCATGAAGAGCCACAGAGGACAGCAGGATTGTGAAAGATGACTTTGGGAGATTTGGGTAACAATGTCACATACTTGAAAGTTGTGTAGAATTGGCCCAAGGTACTCTGATAATTTGTTTCAACTGAATTTTGAGCAGAGATTAAATAAGAACCTGTAAATTCTATTAAACACATAATCCTAAATTAAAATTGTTTTATTTGTCTTGTAATATTGCCAACAATTTTTATAAATAATTCTAATGTATACTTTTAAGAATAACAAATGCAATTTTGTAAACATAACCTTGGATTTTATGCAAATTAAAGACTGAAAAATAACCATGTTTGCACTTAAAAGACTGGAGAATATTTTTTGAAGTAAACTGGTAATACCAATGCAGATCAAAAGAAAATTTAGTTTTCTGTTTAGGTATGCTAAATTGGAATTAAATTAGGGTATATGTATAGTATGTGTATAACTTTTTAAACTAGAGGAATGTGAATTGGAGTTTCATATTACAGCATTTTCAAAATTCAGTTGTATTTTCTCATTGACTCCTCTAATCTTTTTTAACTTTTAGTATACAAAATATTTTTGTACCACTGACCCATATTTTCAAAATTGTGTTAAAAATAACTCAAGAAAAAAAATTAACAAACATTTTAGCTTCCATTCTATTAAATCTAAATTACAAAGCACTTGCTTTGTCATCTAACAATTTTAATTAATTCCATTTAATAGCATTCACCAGTCATACTGGTGAATACTACCTCCCACCTTTATGTTGAGTCATTTATAAAGAAGCAAAGAAGTATACTTTCTTCCCACAAGAATATGGAGACTCCTGCCTTAAAAACAGCTTATTCTGTTTCCCATTTTGTTAGCCAAAAGAGAAGAAATCTTTAAAGAGGCCAAAATATCTGAATTAACGAAAGAACATTTTGTGTTCACTCTATACCAGTCACCATGCTAAGTGTTTTACGTGGATTATTTCATTTAGCACAGACGATTCTTTTATCAAGCTTCCATTAAATGCCAGTTTCTGGTCTTAGTGCTAAGGTTTGCAAAAATCAATAACCTGTCCACATGTTAGTTAGTTAGAAAAGATAGTAAATAAATACAATACAATGAAATAAGTATTCTAGGTCACTTCTAGCCAAATGTCTCAAGCAACTTCTCCACATTAGCTGTCTCCATTTTCACTACCTCATTCTTCACTCCACTCTACTTGGCAGAGCCATCACTCCACTGAAAAGGATCCCCCTATGATCGTTAATGAGGTCACTAAATCCAGTGCAAAAATCTGTATGATTATCTTACCCTCATAAACATTCAAAACTGTTGCTAATCCATCCTTTTGAATTTTTTTCTCACTGTTTCTGTTTCTCTTGTTTCTGATTGCTACTCTTGCCATTTGGGGTCATCCTCTTTGACTCAACTTTAATTGTTAAGGTTATTAAAAATTTAGCCATAATTCTCTGTTTTGCCTTGCTCTCCTCTCCCACTAAGACCTTAGAGTGTACATGCTAGAGATTCCAAATGTATTTCTCCAGTTAGCTATTACTTTTGAGCTATGAAGTCATTTATGCAACAATCCTCTCAACTCCCCTCTTAAATGTTCAAAGGAATATCAAAGTCAACTTGACTAAATCCAAATTCATTACTGCCCCCCTCCAAACCACCCTCCTTTGCCTAGTTACCTGCTTGTTACCTCCAATTCCAGTTCAAAAGTCACTTCCTCAGGGTACTCCGTATAGCAGAAACCAAGGATGTTTTGTTCATTGTTGTACAGTGCTTTGCACAATGTCCATTACATAATAAGGAATCCATACACACTTGATTTTGATTTGAATGAATGAACAAACAATCTATAGAAGTACAGAGGAACACGTCATTAATTCTGTCCAGAACCCTCAGTTTAACGAAGGAGTTGACTCTTAAAGAATGAATAGGATTTTGTCAATTAAAAAAACGGCAGAAGAGGCAACAGATGCAAAACAATGGAGGGATGAAATAATTCAGGATAATGAAACACGAACTGCAGAGCAAAGGTCATGGTGCAGCAGGGGCTGGACGTTAGGAGGCAGGATAAGGGCGGTGATAAGAATAGAAAGGAAGGACTGGGGAAAGATCTGAAAAATTAGATTTTCACCAGAGTTTGAGGAATCTGAACTTTATCCTACAGGCAATGAGAAGCCACTGGATGTGAAAGTCAAGGAAGAGAGATGATCTGTGTTTTAGAAAGTATACTACATTGGTTATTGAGCTATTGATTCTCATTTCGAAGCCACACTTCTGTACCCTGTTCTGGTATGCTGACACGGGGATGCTGCAAATCTTCTTTTATCATCTGGTTCTTTGTTAGATTCTTCCAATAGAGGATTATAAAGGGAAACTGGAAGAATGGAAGAAGGGAAAAGAGACTCCCTTTTTCCTGTTTGCTTTGTATTTTTGTCAACATCCTCTTATCAAGGCACCAGAACATTTTTTGGCTTTCCCACAACTGGCCTCATCTGGCCCCCTCAGAAGTACCAGTAGCATGCATGCAGTGCCCCTTCTTCCAAGTCTGAGTCCTGCTTCGTGGGGGTCTTTATTTTAATCTTCCACTTTCTGAAAACTCCAGCCTTCTCCCTCTGTTCCCTGCACTGTATAGGTGGTAGAAGCTTCTACAGTGATTCATTTCATTTTTTTAAGTCTTCTAACAACTGATAATGAATACAGTATCAATTCTCTATATTGAAAAACTCAAGTTTGGCTTCTCTTGCTCTGACTGGCCCCTGACTAACATAACCACTTTACTGTGGATTAGAAAATGGAGTGGGAAGAACTAGAATTAGAAGACCAGTTAAAAAGCTGTTTCAATATTCAAGCCAAGAGATAAAGTAAGTCAGTGGCTGTCTGAGTGAAGATTGATTAAATGACAAAAATAATAATATCTACTATTTCTGTAGCACTTACCATATACAGGTACTGTTCTAAGTTTCATGATCCCTATGACAGAGGTACTATACTTATTTCCACTTTATAGACCAGAAATCTGAGACCCAGGAAGTTTTCAAGTAATGAGCCCCAGGTCATACAGATAGTAGTACTGGAGACAGGATTTAAACCTCAGTCTTTTGGTTCTAAAGAACTTCCTTTTAACAGCAAAAAAGGGTTGAATTATTCAGGTACTTCTGAGAAAGAAGCAACAATATTTGGATGCTAATTCAACAGAAAGGATCATGGAGAGGGAGAAGTCAGAAAATCTTACAGATTCTTAATTTTGACTGAGTAGATTATGAAGCCTTTAACTGCAATGGAAAACAAAACAAAAAGATCAGTTTGGAGTTCCTGATAGGAATAACTAATTAATTCAGTTTTGAATATTTGGAATTAAAAATGCTTATAAGAGTGATGTCAGCTGAAAGTTAAATTTGAGTCAGGTCCTTTAAAAAAGTTGACACTGGAGATAAAGATTTCAGAGCCCTAAGAATAAAGAGGCTACATGAAGCCATGAAGGCAGATGGTAATGACTGCCCTGAAAGGGAAGCTAGGGAAAGAGAGTGAGCTGAGTTTTCAGGCCGTTAAATATAAATCTTTCTGGTCCTTTTTTCTATATAAAGAATAGCAAACAGTCTTCAGAAGAAATATATATTAAGCAACAAAATGGAGAAATGAGGGATGAAAGGAAATGTATGTGGCATGACACACAAGAAAAGTATGAAAGTATTCAACTGGTTTTTTTTTTCTTCTTTTTGGTGGAAACAAAAAGAAGAGGGAAAAAGGAGATAAAGAGAGTTTAAAACGAAATGCTTTAGTTCCTAACTGAAATGCAGGATCCCCAAGACTGATTACGCTCCTTAGAACGCTTTGGCCGCAGAGACTGGGATGACATCAGCAAACCAATCCCTAGCCGAGAAGAATGAGTCATATTTTCGTCTGTTTTCACTTGATTAAAATATTTTACATTTGTTGAGCTTGAAGAAAAAAAAAAAAAAAGACAGAGGAAGCCATTGAAAGTGGAAAACTGAAAATCCAAATATGGTGAATTTCTGACTCACCAGAATTGCAGCATCATAGGAACTAATAACTTTGATTTAAAGAGACATTGACAAAACAAAAACCAAAAACTTTTATTCAATAAATAATTCCCCAAATTCCATCAAAGTGCTTTAGGGCTTTCTTTAATATTTAACTTAATACCAATGGAGAAAACACTAAAAGAAGGTGATCTATAACGTTTTTCAAAGTATGAAGTTAAAATCTTGTCAGCTGTATTTAAGCATCATCTGGTCTTTATAACTTATTTCGTCCACATTAGTATAAACTGCTGGTTTTGATGGTTCAAATGTATCTAAATATTTGCTTCTCTGGAACAGAGGAGGCAGGAAAAGCAGAGTGAAGGGGTGGGACCAAAGGTTTGCTTTTTTATGGGGATCTATGCCAAGTACTCTGCAAACAATCCACTTCCTGGCCAATGACTGCTAACTGATTTCCCCAGGATTTTTTTTTTTTAACTGTAGCTGCTAATACTGACCTTTATCTCCATTAGCAATTAGAGATTTATAACTAAGCAGACTTCACTTGGAAAAGAAATCTATTACTGCAGATTTCAGGCAGTTATTTTTCTAAGTATGTGAATTATTGTGAGACTCAAATCATATAAGCGAAAGACATGCGTAAATTGTGAAGGCCTGTATAAACTTCAGTTATGATTTGTTTAACGGGCCAGAGCATACAGAGATAATCTAAAACGGGAGTAACACTGTTTGGTATCATTTCAAATTAAGACATCCTGATGCTTTCCAAAATTTCCTTGTTCTTTATCCTGTAACGACATTCATTAAATATTGTTCATCAGTAAAACTTACTGAACTCTCCAACAACCAGTAGGTAGATCTCTCTAAATATAATCAAAACACATATTTTAAAAACTTAAAAAATTTTCTCACCTTAAGTTTGAAACTACATTATGCCAAAAAATTAGATGATAAGTACTGCATTTTTAAAAAATTATTATAGAAAGTGTAAACCAAGAGTTAAAGTTTATATATTAAGAATAGTTCTTATATATCAATGAGAATAAGGCAAAGACTCCAGTAGAAAAATGGGCAAAACTACAGACAGCCCATATATTTAAAAAAATATAAATGACCACAAATGATAAGGAAATAATTACAAGCTTGCTAAAAATCAAGTAACAAAAACTAAAAAACAACGAAGTAATATTACTTACATTTCAGAATAACAAAGATTAAAAATGAAAATACTCAGGAGGAAGCCTGGGAAGATGACAGATACAGTGACTGCATAGTTTTTGGCTCTAGCAGAAACCCTACATTAAAAGAGCAGCAAGAAAGTAAAACCAAAAACCCATGGACAACATTTTTAACAAAACCTGATGGCAATATACAAATGTGTGGGTACAAACCATCAATAGCCTCAAGCCTCCACAATTTGGGAAGCTGTGCAAAAGAAAGCGAGGAAAGTGCATTTGATGGACTTGAGAAACGACAGGACAACGCCAAAATAGCTGCCAGCAAGTATTCACTTAAAAATCCCATAGCGCACTTTGAGATCAAAGGCATAGAGGAGGAGGTGGCACAGTGGGGGGATTATTTTATCACTGACATTGTTTAGAATCACCAGCGCAGGCTGATAATATAAAGCAGATCAACCTTCAGGAGTTCATCAGTATTTTACCTCTACATAGACAACGTGGCCTCCTTCCTGCCTGTACCTAAGGCAAATTGCTTCCACTGCCACCTCTACACCTTGAGATGCTACCGAGCTTACTGGAACTAGGAGGCATTTTGTCAAATACAATAACAAATGAATGAAAAAGGCCCATGAAATGGGCTGGGGCAATCTGTCTCCTATGAATTCTTAAAATTTGCCTGGGCGTGGTGGCTCAGGACTATAATCTCAGCACTTTGGGAGGCAGAGGAGGGTTGATCACCTGAGGTCAGGAGTTCAAGACCAGCCTGGTCAACATGGTGAAACTCCGTCTCTATTAAAAATACAAAAAATTAGCTGGGCGTGGTGGTGGGCGCCTGTAATCCCAGCTACTCAGGAGGCTGAGGCAGGAGAATTGCTTAATCCCAGGAGGCGGAGGTTGCAGCGAGCCGAGATCATACCAGTTCACTCCAGCCTGGGCAATAGAGCAAGACTCTGCCTTAAAAAAAAAAAAAAAAGCATCTGCCAGGGCTTTCCTCCAGCACAGACCCCCATACTGAGATGACACTGATAGGAGTGAAAGAAAAATTGAATGGTAGATGGGCAATAGAGACAAAGGAAAGACAAGACCAAGATAAATTGGGGTGGCAAGAGGAGGAGGAAACAAGAGAATCAGGAACTCTCAAAAAGTAAGCTGCTATAATTTTAACACTATACACACACACACACACACACACACACACACACAAATTTTGGACATGGAGTTTTGCTGCTGTTGCTCAAGCTGGAGTATGATGGCACGATCTGAGCTCAATGCAGCCTCTGCCTCCTGGGTTCAAGCAATTCTCCTGCCTCAGTCTCTTGAGTAACTGGGACTACAGGTGCACACCACCACGACTGGCTAATTTTTTGTATTTTTAGTAGAGACGGGGTTTCACCATGTTGGTCAGGCTGGTCTCGAACTCCTGACCTCAGGTGATCCATCTGCCTCAGCCTCCCAAAATTCAGGGATTACAGGCATGAGCCACCATGCCCTGCCTTAACACTATATTTTTAAAAATCTTAAAGGGGGGAGTTGCATAAAGTTAGAAAAATCATCTGAACCAAGCCTCTTTCTAAAATTTCAGGAAAACCAAATTAACTTTAAAAAATGACCAAGAGAAAAGTATCAAGATTAAATGCTACAAAAAGTTACTATAAGAAAAGGAGAATACAGAGAAGAACAATATTCCTACAAATACTGAAAGTGTGCCAAAACACATCATAAAAACAGAGACAGGCAGACATTATGTGCCTCTTGAAAAAAGAACAAATCAGCTGTGATCTTGCCATATGATTGAATTTAACTCCGATCAAGTCTCTAGATCCCCTTGTCAATATGCAGGAACTATAGATGGAAGAGGAACTGTACCATGACTATGCAAGCAGCAAAATCTAGACTGTAGGAAACTACAGGCTATGGCCTGTTCCTCAAATTAACAGAAAGGGAGGAGGACTAGAGTGAGAATTTATAGATTAAAAGATTTAAGAGACATATCATGCTAAAATCATGAGCAAGAGTGAACCACAATGCCTATAAATACATAGTTGGTGACAAAACCACAGAGAAATGCAAGAAAGGGATTGATATGAAAGTAAGGAGAGTCCTTGGATATTTTTCACAGTTCCTCTGCAGGAAAGTAGAGAGGGGTTGTGAGCAGGATGGAACATACAGAAAGGCTTCTGGGTAGCTGGAAATGTATGTCTTTATCAGGGTATAGTGACAAGGCTATTTGCCTTATTATATTTCATATACACATATACATATATATGCATGTGTGTTTTTGTATCTGATTATATTATACAATGAAAAATGTTTTTGACAGTAGTACCTAGTGTAAACTAAGATGTGGGGTAAAAGACACACTTACTTCTACACTTCCATAATTATTTGTGTACATAAATTTTCAAAAATACATAAGATGGCATATTAAACATATCAAAAGCTTTAAAAATATAGATAAGCTTATACTCATCTATTCAGTAATTCCATTTCTACGAATTTATGCCTAAAAATATGAATGCCTGAACAAAGACATATATTATTCACAACCTTATTCTTTATGTCCAGGAAAGTAGAAATACCTTAATGTTCAACAATAGCAGCTCGATTAAATAAATTATAAATCCCATATAGATAATAAATTAATGTAATGAAACTAATAGAGATGTCTAATTAATGACATGGTAAGAATTCATGTCATGTTAGATACAACATACTATATATATAAAAACAATACATATATGCTTATATGTGTGTGCATAATTTTCCCTATATACACACATACTTATAGGGAAAATTCCAAGAAGAAATGATGAAAAATCTTCATAGAGTTTATTTCTGGGAAGTGATATTACAGAGTAATTTATTAAAATTTCCCTATCTTTATTTTTTAATATTTATTTTTAAAAGTATGGATTACCTGTGTAATTTGCAAAATGCAGTTAAAAGTGATTTCTTTCTTTCTGATCAAAAAGGGAGAGCAGTAGAAGGCCAGGCAAGGCAGGGCAGGCAAGACAAAAGAGTTCACAGCAACCTTGTAGCTTGACTAACTAATCAATGTGACTAATTCTCAGTAGTAAATGGGTAGTTTCTTGGGTTAATTTGATATTCTGCAAAAGGTACTTGTTTTTTTCTATATGCATAATATAAAGAACTCCTTTAGATAAATTTTGTACTTGAAATGTGTGTCCCACTGACACCTACTATTATCAGCTTTTGCCAGGACCTGATCTAGATGTATTTTCCTATGTAATTTTATTATAATCCTCAAGAACTTCCTGTGAGTTAAGTGGTACTATCTTCTGTTTAAAATTGTGATAACTCAGGCTCAGAAAAATTAATGGAATTTCTTACTGACACACAAGTCAACAGTAGTAAATAGCAGATCTAGCATCTGAACCTAGGTCTTCTGATTCATTCTCAGTTGAGTACTTCAAGCTACAGTGGAAACAAATCTATACATAGTTATACATAATAAAAGGAGAGCTAGATCTCCTAGGGTGATCTAATCATCCCTGTTTACCTGTGACTGTCCCAGTTTAAAAACTGAAAATCCCATATACTAGGTACACCCTCAGTCCCAAGGAAACTGGGATGGTTGGTCACTCTAAGAATATGGCTGTCTGAAACAGTAGCCACTAAGCAGAAGCGTCTCTTAAGCACTTGAAAGGTGGCTAGTCTGGATGTAATCTGCATGCTGTAAGAGTAATCTATGCATCAGATTTCCCCAAAACGTAGCATAAAAAATAAAATATAAAATATATCATTAATAATTTTTATGTTGATTACACGTTGAAATAAGAATACTTTGATATATTGGATTAAATAAAACACATTAATTAAAATTATTTACACCTGTTTCTTTTTACTTTATTTAACGTGGCCACCAGATAATTTTAAATTATATATGTGACTTGCATTTGATATCTTATATGACATATATTTTGGGCAGTGCTATTCTGAAAAAACTATATATATACACATATACACACACACACACGCATATAGTCTTAAATTCATATCGATTAAAAACATTTTTGAAAGACTCTTAACATTTAGTTTTTAAACTTTTAGTCTTCTAAAAGTAGTTTCCCTGTCCAGAATTCATCAAAATTCAATTCTACCTCTTTCACCTATTCTAAATAAAAAAACTAGCTAAAGTAATAGCTAATAACATAGAACTGTAAGGGAATTCCCACCTCTTCCAAAGTAGGAAAGCTCCCAAAATTCAAATGCTTCTTCCCTGTAACTAGCACAGCAAAAATGGTTATAGGCCCAGATTTTTCTTCTTTTCACCCCTCCTCACTTACCTTGTGTGGCTCAATTACTAAGCTAGTCACCTAGGTATCGATAAATTAAACATGCTATTGGGCTTTGAAAAGAACTCATTCCTCTTATAAAATATAGAATAGTGGTTTCAATTATATGCAAGCCCTGTAACAAACACTTCTTTGGTCACATTTTTAGCAAGTTAAGAAAGCAAGTCAAATTAATTGTAATAATATCAATATAATTTGCAAAATGAAAATAATAATTTTTCTTCTCATGATTAGTTCTGTGCAATGACAGCTATGTGGAATGATTTGAGGGATAAAAGTAATGTCCCAAAGGTTCTATTGCCCCCAAATACCTCCCACTTTAGCCTGGAAATTACATATTAAGATTCATCCCTTTGAGTCAAGCCACTAATCTCTACTGGCTGCTTTTAGATTTATTCAACAACTCACTAACTCATTCATTCAATATTCTTTTCTCTATGAGCTAGGTGATGTGAATTCAACGGATGAAAAATCGAGATGCCTGCTGCCTTGGGATTTCAAAATCTAGTATGTAAATTAAAAATATTGTAATTCAATTGATACTACCATCAAGGTTATATCTGTCACTAGGGTGAATTAAACAAATTAAATAGCAGTCACATTGGAGGGCAGATAGTAGGATTCAAAAAAAGTAATATAGTCTTAAGGTTAGGATCACAAGTTCAGGAGTCAAGCAAATCACAATTCTAATTCTGAACATTGCTATTTATGAGATGTGTGAACTTGGGTAAATTATCTAGACTTTCTCAGTCTCCATTTCTTCAAAATGGAAAAGTAGTAACTAAATAAGTTTAATAACACTCTGAGCCCTCAACATTGCCTTTGGACACACTGTGTATACTCAATAAAGTATGATTTTTATTATTAATGAGTCTAATGAAATCTAAATTTGCTGGAGGGGAAAGGCATGGGCAGACCCATGGATACTTCACTGAGCAGTGGGGGACAACAAAAGGAAATTGCAAAATTAGGTGAAGGTAACTCTCAAAAGAAGATAAAAAAGAGAGAGAGGAGGAAAGTGACAAAAAGCATCAATATGACCATGTTGCATTCTGTCTGCCTGATTTGATAAAATAATTCTCAAAAAAAATTAACACTCTGCTTCATTATTTAAGAATGAAGGTTCATTAGTTACAGATAATGAAACAATTCCGTACAGTTTTTGCATTTATTTACTTTCTGAAGTAAGAAAGGCATCAGCATCTTGTTATCATAGAAAGATGCCAAGACTAGAGGTCATAAATTCCTTGAAAAGGATTGTAATCAGTGTAAAAGCAGAATGGATTTGCCCTTCTGAGCTCTGGGATATGCCGTAACAATGTGTGCACATAATCATATTTTTCATAAAATTATAAAAAGAAGATATTTTAACTGTAATAAATTAAGGCCACTGACTTCCTTTTTGTCATTCTTTCCCTTGTGGTCCAGTACTGTTGGGAGTAGCCACAGGCATTTTGGGGATCCAGCTAAGAAGCTGAATTGGGGAAACACTTACTTTTGATTTAGTGAGATTTGTGTGTGTGTGTGTGTATGTGTGGTTCACAGTTCATTAAACACCTATGTATGGCTGACAATCCTAGTGTGGGAATGGCTTCCAGAAATGCTCCTACCCATTTTACTGACTGAAGCAGCATTGTAACATAAAAACTCAGGGCTAAGCTTGATAAGAAAGTCTAGCAGAGGTGCAGCCTCCAGAAGGGAATTGCAATGTCATTAGTGTAGCTGGGGCATCTCCACGAGTGGTCCAGACAGGCCTGGTATGTTTAGAAGCTTGCATACCCTGTTCTCCCCCTAGCCTTTTCCTGGGTAGCTTGTCACACACCCAGTGAGGAAGGGACTGTGAGGATGAAGCTCAGAGCACATTCAAGGTGTCCCACAGAGTTCATGGAATCATGTTCAGCATTAATATTTCACAGGCAGATTTTCTGGCAGATTTCCTTCAACAAAGAGCTATTATTCTCAGGAATTGGGAATCATGGTCTTTTCATCCATGAAACAGCATCCATGTGGTCATGTGCAGAAGTGGTTTTCCTTGTGCTCACTCCGCCTTTGCTGTGATCTGTGACCACTTCTGAGGTTTGCTCAGCGGTCCCTTTCTGTGATAGTCACGGATTCTAAGAACGTTATGCTAACAGACACACTGAGGTGTTTGATGAGACTTTCTAACTAATAATAACAGATCTAAGTTACTGTTGTAGGTTTTCATAATGGGTTGAATATTTTCTCCCTCAAATTCATCTTCCCTGGAAACCTCAGAATGTGACCTTATTTAGATATAGGGCCTTTGCAAATGTAGCTAGTTAAGACCATAATGGACTAAAGTAGACACTAAATCCAATGACTGGTTCCTTTATAGGAAGAGGAGCAAACACAGAGAGATACATAGAGAGGAGAAGACCATATGACAACACAGCACAGATTAGAGGGATTGTGTACAAACCGGGAAACACAAACAGTTACTAGGAGCCACCAGGAGCTGGGAAGAGGCAAGGAACAATTTTCCCCAAGAGCCTGCCGATGGAGCATGGCCCTGCCAACATCTTGATTTCAAATTTCTAGAATCCAGAACTGTGAGGGAATAAATTTCTGTTGTTTTAAGCCATAAAAAAGGAAGAAACACCCAGAACCCAGGGCCAGAATTTATATATTAATATGAACATGTCTTATGGTGTCTTGCAATGAAAATACGTGGGTAGTAGATGAAAGATAAGGTTTCAAATGTATAAAACCAGCAACGAGTGTGTGGGAAATTCTTCTGGTCATCAGCTGTGTACAACTGAATTGGAACATTAGGTTCTCATTGACGCCTGGTCAAAATGGAAGTTCTCTACATTCAATAGTATGCGTGACATTTTAGTGCACACAGTGATAAATGCACTAGATATTCTTTTTGTTTTTACTTTGTGGAAAGCAAAAAAAAAGAGAACTCAGACACCTGTATTTGAAGGATGAAAACAGCAGTAGTAAAAACCAGAAGTTACTTCAGGGCACAGAAATGCTTGTTTTATGCATTTTGATATATTAGTTCATATTTTACTGTATCTGATTTACCTTAACCTGGCAAGTCTAGTACTCTCAGAGCAAACAATCCATAAAATTGCCACTGATGCAGCAAAAACATTGCTTGAAAAGGCTAGTGTTTCAACAGTGCATCAGTCAACATACAATACAAAATAGCAGCCATTTAAAAATGCATTTAAATTGCTCTTGGTTATGCCTTAATTTTAGGTTAATTTTTTGTATTTCTCAAAATTATTGATTATACCAAAATTCATATGTAACAGGAAGTGTTCTAGTAGGAGCCAAAAACATTAATATAAAAAAGACTGGTTAACACTCCAGTCAAAAAACTCTTCTATATTTGTATTTGTCAGGTTTTTATATTCAAATTTATTATTTCTTTTTTCATTCTAAATAAATATTCACTCCCATATCAAGTTTATATTTGCTATTTTGTAGTCCTTTCCTTATAGAGAGCCTCTTAAATTGAATACATTTCAGGCCCCACAAAAATCTGGAACTACCTTTAAGTTAGGGTGAAAACTGAATGGATTAAAATAATCACATTCATGATGACTTAGGCAAGAAGATGGACATTACACTATAAAACACTTGGAAATAACTTAGGTAAAAAAGAATTATAGACCCCAGAGTTTCTCATATCATGGTATTTAGAACTCTGAGTAAATGGGAAAAGTATATAGTTTAAACTTTTTATTATAAAGTCTTTGAGATTTAGAAAAGTAAGCAACCTACTTGAGTGAGTGAAATAAGCTGTGTACTAGGTCTGAATTACAGTGTAAGCCTGACAAAACCCCTGGCCTAGCATCTGGGAGCTATGGAGCCAGGGTCAGCTTCACGGATACGTGACCTGTGCAGATAGAGTGCCCCCCACTCTTAGAAGTGTTCTTCGCTGAGTTTAATACCGTACTGTCATCTTGAAATTCTTAATAATTTTTGAACAAAGGGGTCCACATTTTCATTGTGCACTGAGCCATAAAATTATGTAGAAGTTCTGTGTAGAGCACAAATGGCCTATTACAATGTCCTATGTTGGGTTGAAATGCAGGCCTTTATGCCCACCTAGCTGTAACTAGCTGCAGCTGCCACAAGAAGGACATGACCTCAGGTGAAGAGACACTCTGCAGCTGAGGCCCACCCTGAAGGGGCTGACAGCTGGACAACAAGACTTTTCCTAAAGGGAGATCCAGGTTGTATATTGTTGTGTCCAACACAGTCATAACACCCATTTACTCTGTGTGTGTTAACATCTTATCGGAAAACTAAAAATAATTTTCGTTGCCAATTTTCCCCTTCTTCATTATAAGTGCATAAAGTTTACCAGAAAGTCTATCATTTTCCAAAGTCAATGTCTTAGTGAGAAAATTCTTTAGAGAATTCAAATTAGTGGAAAATTATTTCTTCAGAATTATTTTAATTGTATTTTACAGTTACAGCTCTAACAAGTTTGGTGTATTAAAAAAAAAAAGAGGGGGCGGGGCGTGGTGGCTCAAGCCTGTAATCCCAGCACTTTGGGAGGCCAAGGCAGGCGGATCACAAGGTCAGGAGATCGAGACCATCCTGGCTAATATGATGAAACCCCGTCTCTACTAAAAATACAAAAAAAATTAGTGGGGTGTGGTGGCGGGCACCTGTAGTCCCAGCTACTGGGGAGGCTGAGGTAGGAGAATGGCATGAACCCAGGAGGCAGAGCTTGCAGTGAGACGAGATCACGCCACTGCACTCCAGCCTGGGCGACAGAGCAAGACTCTGTCTCAACAACAACAACAACAACAACAACAACAACAACAACAACAACAAAGGATAAGTGCAAATGTTCTTCCATGGCTTGAACATGCCAATCACTTCCACATTAGCCAATACAAAAAGAAAATTTTTAGTCTTTTTTAATCAAATATTACCTAGATATACATTCCAAATAAACTGTTTCAGGTAAATATGTATTTTAGAAAAATCTTGAATTTAGAGGAATCTGGAAAAATATCAGCATCTGTAATCTTGGTTATAAGTTAGAAAATAAATCACTAGCAGTTACAAAAAATTAAAAGCCCAAAACAAACAATATTTTAGCATCTCAGTATCACTTCTGATGCACTGTGGTCTGTGACAAGATCATGAGCATGAGGCCCATCACCCAGGCCTCCCTATCACTCATACCCTGATCATTTTTTATAGCATTAATTACTTTCTAACTTATTCTCATTTTTTAGTTTCAGTGCTTATCTCTTCCCTCTATAATATAAGCTCTCTGAGCTCAGGGCTTTTTATCGCTTTATTCATTGTCATACCTCCAGGGCAAAGAGGAGTGGCTGGCCCATAATAGGTGTTCAAATATCAGTTAATGAAAGAACGAATGAATAAGTAAATCCATAGAAAGCTATTAAAAATCTTTCTAGAATTGCAACTAAAAATACTATCTGTAAATTCACATTTTCACGATTCCCAGAGGTGGAGAGCTGTTATACTAGATCTCAACAGAAATCAAAATCAAAATGATAAGGCAATATTCATACTCTTAAACACTCTGAGTTAGAAAAAATAATTACAGCATAAACCAGTTTGAAGTTCAGCTTTTGTTCATGGATGATTACATCTACTCAGAATCATGCTTTTGTTGCAGTCTAATGGTTATCTTAAATAGCTGAGGAAGGTATAGGAAAGTTATTCTAATTATTTTTGGAAATGGAGAAAGAGCTAGAGAATTGTATCCTGTGCTGGTAATAAAGCTTGGTTTCTATCTTGCTGCTTAGGATATGATTAAGGTCTTATCATTCACTGATACATAGGAACATAAATCCTTGGGGAAGAGGGGTGAGATGTTAGAATGAAAGGCTAAAATAATAATAATCATCATCATGCTAACATTAACACCAAAAGCACACATTTGATGTGAAGTCTATATCCAGACATTACAACCTCTTTATCATAAGATAAGAAATGTGACTGAGGTAAGCTTACATTTAGATAAAGGATTGAAGAAGGCACATGGAACTTAGACAGGAGTAGTTCTTGACCCTTACAAAGACAGATTTCTTACTCTAATAGATCATGTCCCTAAAAAAATTCATTCACATTTTTCATACACTTCTGCCCACATCTACCCCTCACAGGCAGCAAGGGTAGTCCGTGGCTATGTTATAAAAGTTAGACTAAAATATGACAAACTAATAATGCTGGAACCCCACTATAACTGCCTTTCTACAGAATGAAGTTTTCTATAATGTGGATCTATTCAAGATTTAAATCTAAGGTTATTTGTCTTCTGAAATATGAATATGTACATGAGACAGTTGCACCATACCCTGAGTCCATTCTGAGTCACAGGCCTGAGGCCTCAAAAAAAAAAAAAAACAAACTATAGGGCATTACTAGAATTAAGCACTTAAAAAAATGCATGACATTATTTTAGTTTATTCAGAGAAGTCACTATCATTTTGTTGCTGTTTAACTTTTCTCTTATTCTCAAACAGATGCTAACTAGTAGGGTAAATCAGTCTAAATGTGCTTTTGAGTTTAAACCAGATGTCCACAAATGTTAGTGTACATCAGAATCATCTGAGATGACTGATAAAAATGGAAATTCTTAGACCCCTTCCTTAGACATTCAGATTCAGTAGGATTGAGGGTGTAGTCCACATATTAAGAAGTATTAGAGCACACATGTATGAATTTCAAGTTCTTGTTGGTGTTAGAAATAGTTTTAGAAACAATACTATGTAGCACAGATAAGAAATACTTAATAAATAAATATGTTATCAAGTATGATTTTCATAACATATTCTCCAACTCTTGTACGTCAATGAAAAGTATTTTCTGTCTCCTGCCAGTGATATCCTCCTATCCAGGAAAGGTGCCAATTCAGGTTTGTTCTACAGAATCGAAAGAAACAGCTGTGTACTAGTAAATGCCAGAACAGAAACGACCGGGTAATTTCCTTCTTAGGCTACCAAGCAGACTGATCTTCAGAGAAACTAGCCTGGGCACTTGAGAAAGCACTTAAGGGCTTGACTCCCGGTCATTGGACTTTGGCCAAGGCAAACCTGCCTGCTTTCCTCCTCAGAAGGGGCAGTTGTGTTTGTAGTTTAGGAAAGGAAATCACTAATGCCCAGTAGAAAGCCTCCCAGAATCCCAACAGTATAACTCTGTTACAGGCTGAATACAGTACATCACCAAGCAATGAAAAATAGATCTCAAGACTAGAGTAAGCCAGCATTGGTCTTGAAAGCTGCTTCATATGAGGCTAATCTAGTCTCTTATGCTGAGAAATTCTCATTCACCCAGCATGAGTGTTCCCAGGAGTATATTAGAATAATTCATGGATAATATTCAAGGCTATAAGTAAATAAATACTAAATTTCAATTAAAAAGGTTAAATATCTGGGTTTTGTCTAAGTCAGTCCAGCTAAAAAATGTGCTCCTATATAAATTAGTTTTATAACAAAATATCTTATGTTCATTAGACAATACATTTCTTCAAATGACTTACACAAAAAATCTCCACCAACATAATTACTGAATGAAA
>NW_012101399.1:5367599-5369593 GCF_000951045.1 Mandrillus leucophaeus | reverse complement strand
TCTAAATGTGCTTTTGAGTTTAAACCAGATGTCCACAAATGTTAGTGTACATCAGAATCATCTGAGATGACTGATAAAAATGGAAATTCTTAGACCCCTTCCTTAGACATTCAGATTCAGTAGGATTGAGGGTGTAGTCCACATATTAAGAAGTATTAGAGCACACATGTATGAATTTCAAGTTCTTGTTGGTGTTAGAAATAGTTTTAGAAACAATACTATGTAGCACAGATAAGAAATACTTAATAAATAAATATGTTATCAAGTATGATTTTCATAACATATTCTCCAACTCTTGTACGTCAATGAAAAGTATTTTCTGTCTCCTGCCAGTGATATCCTCCTATCCAGGAAAGGTGCCAATTCAGGTTTGTTCTACAGAATCGAAAGAAACAGCTGTGTACTAGTAAATGCCAGAACAGAAACGACCGGGTAATTTCCTTCTTAGGCTACCAAGCAGACTGATCTTCAGAGAAACTAGCCTGGGCACTTGAGAAAGCACTTAAGGGCTTGACTCCCGGTCATTGGACTTTGGCCAAGGCAAACCTGCCTGCTTTCCTCCTCAGAAGGGGCAGTTGTGTTTGTAGTTTAGGAAAGGAAATCACTAATGCCCAGTAGAAAGCCTCCCAGAATCCCAACAGTATAACTCTGTTACAGGCTGAATACAGTACATCACCAAGCAATGAAAAATAGATCTCAAGACTAGAGTAAGCCAGCATTGGTCTTGAAAGCTGCTTCATATGAGGCTAATCTAGTCTCTTATGCTGAGAAATTCTCATTCACCCAGCATGAGTGTTCCCAAGAGTATATTAGAATAATTCATGGATAATATTCAAGGCTATAAGTAAATAAATACTAAATTTCAATTAAAAAGGTTAAATATCTGGGTTTTGTCTAAGTCAGTCCAGCTAAAAAATGTGCTCCTATATAAATTAGTTTTATAACAAAATATCTTATGTTCATTAGACAATACATTTCTTCAAATGACTTACACAAAAAATCTCCACCAACATAATTACTGAATGAAATCATTATGGAAAAGCCAGCTTTTCATCCAAATTTAACATTTTTTCCTCCTCCAGACTATCTCACTTACAAGAGTTAATGCAACAAAGCCATACACTGAACAGAATTCTATGCAAATAGCTAGCCTGGCCTACACTTGCCTAATCCATATCCATTTCCTGTTTTTCCAAATTCAAATCATTCACCTCATTCACTGAGTCTCTGTGAACACTAGGCCAAGCTAGGCAGTTGGAAGCTCAGAAATAAACCAAGAAGTCTAGAAAAAGCTAATCAACTTGTAGAGAAATGTGTGTTCATGAAAAGACATGCACAAGAATATTTATAGCAGAACCATTCTTAATAGCCAAAAGCCAGCAACCACCCACATGTGTATCAACAACATTGTGGATAAATAAATTTGTGGTTATGATCATACAGCAATGAAAATGAATGATCTATAATTACACACAATTACGCAAAAATATTTCAAACATGATGAGCAAAAGGAGCTACATTGTTATTCCATCCTGTATATTTCTATTTACATGAAGTAAACTTTGGTGTTACAATTCATAATAATGGTTAACTTGAGGGGAAGGGATAGATGGTACTGACTGTAGCTGGATATTAGGGGAGCATTCTAGGTTGCTCATAAGATTCTGTTTACTTACCTGTGCCCTAGCTATAAGGGTCTGTTTGCTCTAAGCAAATTTATTGTGTGGGTTGTATACAAATTATACATGTACTTTTCTGTATGTACACTACACTTCAGTAAAAAGTTCAGTTAAGAAAATTCTGTCACATTGCGATACCTCTAAGGAAAATTATACAAAATATATTAAATATGAAGATGAGAAATAACAACAGGGAAGGAGGGGTGGTGCCAAAGGAAGCTGAGAGGGAAAAAGAGTAAGATGAAAGGATGCTTTCATAAAAATAACTGCCTGTTTCCTGATGTGGAGAGGTAAACTGAGGATAAAATCTAAATT
>NW_012101399.1:5364788-5366894 GCF_000951045.1 Mandrillus leucophaeus | reverse complement strand
AAAAAAACTGGAGGAAATATTTGCAACTTATATGAAAGGCAAAGAGTCAATATACTTGATTTGCTAAGAATTCTTAAAAACCAATTAAAATATTTTAACAGAAAAACAGACAAGAGATGCAAGCAGGCGTGTCACAAAAGAATACAAGTTAATAAAAAATAAATCAACCTCAATGTGTATCAAAACAACGAGACATTTCACAATTATAAAATTAGCAAGGATTTTTATATATTAATAAGAAGTATTGGTATAACACAGAGATATTATGGGGTATAAATACTAAAACTATCCTGAGGGACAATTAATCAAGCTTAATCAAAACTCTTTATACAGTACATACCACCAGTGGCTCAATGTTGACTCTCAGCAGTCTTCCTAGAGAATCAGGAGAAGGTGGTTTTGTGGTATGAGAGACAGCAGCAACTCTAGGATCCAAAAGCTGCTATTGGGTATAGCACAGATGAGTGGCAGGTGGCCAGAGTTCTCAAGACCTTTGATACAACAGGATTTAGTTCCTAATGAGGTAAAAATAAAGAAAAATACTAGTATCAAACTGACCCAGATGGACTAGTTGAAAAATGGCAATCATCTATCCCATCTTGAATATAGTGTTTAGTATTATCTTAACCTAAAAAACTCTTACCACAGCTTATTTTTCACAGTCAGACTCTCAGGGAAATCTGTATTCAAATTTGGCCAAACATCAGATTTCTTCTCTTTGTATAGTTTTGCTAAATGAAAAATCTGGTGACGGCCTGTTTTATTTTCCCATTTATAACACAGAGAATATAATCAGCATTTTGGGGAAAAATAGTTTTTCAGCAAAAAGGGATATTTTCCAGCTATGAAAAATAAGAATATTTAACTTTTAAAACAAAAACAAAAAAAAAGACAAATAAGCAAACAAAAAAACACCATTTCACACATATGTTCTAAGTTGAACACAAAATGTGGAGGGTTTTCTGATTCTTTTATTTGTGTGGTTACCATACTGATTTGTTTTGTTTTGTTTCTTACACTTTTTCACTTGTAGAACAACCAGTGAGTTAAATTACATGAGTGCAGAGCTAATATGTGCTGTCTCTGACTCCTGGGGTACAGTCTCTGAAGTTAAACTGCCTGTGTTTAATTCCTAGTTCTTCTATTAATAAGCTGCATGACTTTGAGAAAGTTACATATTACTATTTCTGTGCACTAGTTTTCACCTTTACGAAACTGAAAAATAAAGGCAATATGCCTACAATGCTTTTATGAATATTAAATATCATCTCATAAACACTTCAGGTATGTCCTGATGCAATAAAAGTGCTTAATAAATAGTATCTGTCAGTATGTCTACATCTCCTAGCTATTTTCTCTACTACAGATAAAAATCATAGAGCATGATTTGTTAGTGATCACATTCCCCAAAACTCAGCAAACAAAAGCACATGTAAATAGCAAAACCTAATAGTAAATAGAGGAATGATTGAGGAGTGGCATCAGCAAGATGTAGTAATAAAAACACTCCTTCATCTCACAAAACATCAAATCAATAACAATATATGGACTAATTCTGTTTATGAGAAATCCAGAAACCAATTAAGAGGCATCTGCATCCCAGGAGAACACAAAGCCAGCCACATTGAAGCAAGTAGAAAACTTTCTGTCACCCTCTCACCATAGTCCCTCTGCCTGACAGAGCACCATGTGATTGGAAGGAAACTATCAGCTTCTGGATACTCCCTGGTGAGAGAAAGAGGAGACGAGCTCATACATCCAATGTTCTGACTTTTCAGGGAGGTTTTTATCTTGGAGCAATGATAACATCAGACATACTCTAGATGCTTGGGGGCCAGTGAGAACAGAAAAAGAACTGGGTATATGCTGCTTCTCCAGAGGAACCACAGTATCGCACTCAAGGAGGAAAGAGAAAAGTGGAACACATGTCCAACAGTCCAACTTTTTGAGGGGCTGCCCAAGGGACTGGTTTCTTTCTTGAATTTCTGGTAATGCAGATGGGACCTAGCATACTCTAGATGCCACGAGCCATGAAGAGTATGAAAGATCTGAGTGGCATGTTGCTGCTCAGAGAGCATGATCTGACAGCAGGTCAGAGGGCCCACC
>NW_012101399.1:5361300-5363113 GCF_000951045.1 Mandrillus leucophaeus | reverse complement strand
CCCAAACAGACCTAATAATCAGTAAAGAGATTGAATCAGTAATCAAAAACCTCTCCAAAAAGAAAAACTCAGTACCAGATGGCTTCAATGATAAAATCTACCAAGCACTTAAAGAATTAGTGGCAATTCTTTGCAAACTCTTCCAAAAAATGGAAGAGAAAGGAACATTTTGAAACCCGATTTATGAACCAAGCATTATTCCGATACCAAACCTGAGAAAGACACCACAAGAAAATAAAACTACAAGTTAATATCCCTAATGATTTAGATGCAAAAATCCTCAAAAATATATGAGCAAACTAAATTCAACAGTGTATTAAAAGGATCATACTATGACCAAGTGAGATTTATTCCTGGGATGTAAGGATGGCTCATCATATAAATATCAATCAATGTGATTCACCACATTAACGGAATAAAGGATAGAAATTACAGGATGATAGAAATAGATGTACAAAAGGTATTTGGCAAAATTCAATATGCTTTCAAAATAAAAAGACTCCACAAACTAGGAACAAAAAGAAATTATCACAACATAACAAGGTCATATATGACAAGCCCACAGTGAACATTATACTCAGCAATGAAAAACTGATAGTTTTTCCTCCAAAATCAGGAAAAAAGGCACAGACATCCACTTCTGCCACTTTTATTCAACACAGTACCGCAAGTCCTACCCGGAGAAATTAGGCAAGAAAAAGAAATAAAAGTCATCCAAATTGGAAAGGAAGAAGGAAAATTATCCCTGTTCACGGATGCACGATCTTATATGTAGAAAATCTTGAAGATTGCCCCCACCCCCACACACACACGAAAAAAACCTATCAGATCTAAGAAACAAATTCAGTAAAGTTCCAGGATACAAAAGTCAACATACAAAACTCAATTGTGTTTCTATGCATGAACAGTGGACAATCTGAAAAGGAAATTAGGAAAACAATCCCATTTACAAATGGACCAAAAACAATAAAATCCTTAGGAAAAAATTTAACTGAGGGACCAAAAGACTTGTACACTAAAAACTACAAGACATTAAAGAAGAAATTATAAAGGATACAAATGAATGAAAACATATTCTATGTTCATGCATTGAAAGAGTTAAGATTATTAAAATATTCATACAACTGAAAGCAATCTACAGATTTAATGCAATCTCTATCAATATCTTAATGACAATTTTTACAGAAATAGAAAAAAATTCTAAAATACACATAAAGTCACAAAGACTCCAACTGGCCAAAATAACTTTGGGAAATAACAAAGCTGAAGATATTATACTTCCTGATTTTAAAACAAATCGGCTGTATTACAAAGCTACAATAATCAATATAGTATGGTACTGCCATAAAGACAGACACATACAGGCCAATGGATTAAAATAGAGAATCCCAAAATAACATTAGACATTTATGGTCAACTGATCTTTGAGAAGGGTGCCAAGAATACACAATGGGATAAGGATAGTGTGTTCAACAAGTTATGCTGAAAAAATTGGATATTCTCATGCAAAGGAATGAAATTGAACCTTTATCTAACACCATACCCAAAAATCAATGAAAAATGGATTAAACATAATACCTGAAACTATAAAATTCCTAGATGAAAACACAGAGATAAGGTTTCATGACATTGGTTTTTGCAATGATTTTATGGATATGACCCTAAAAACACAGGAAATGAAAGCAAAAATTAAAAATGGGAATACATCGGCTGGGCGTGGTGGCTCACGCCTGTAATCCCAGCACTTTGGGTGGCCAAGGCAGGTGGATCACGAGGTCAGGAAATCGAGACCATCCTGGCTAACACGGTGAAA
>NW_012101399.1:5356786-5358585 GCF_000951045.1 Mandrillus leucophaeus | reverse complement strand
AGCAGGTCAGAGGGCCCACCACAGGATGGCAGATGTCAGAGAAAGCAAAAGATTACGAACTCCTGAAAAAACGAAACTAGCAAATTCTTCTAAATAGAAATCTATACATGCAAAGCCCAGAAAAGACACATCCACAGAAAAACTTTGAGAGGCCTTCAGAATCTCTACTTGGGCCGATTGGTGAAAGTTTTTCCCTATTATAAAGCTAGTTTACAAAGAGTTGGGGAGGTGGTTTGTTTTTCAAATATGCAGACACCAACACAAATGGGGGAAAAATGACCCAATCAAAGCAACAAAATAAATCTCCAGAAACTGACCCTAAAGATACAGGTTACAAATTACCTAACATATAATTCAAAATAAACATCATAAATAAAGATGTTCAGTAAGCTCATGAAAATAATGTGTGAACAAATTAACAAAACAGCAGTAAGTTCTCCTCTACCAGTAATTACTTTAAATGTAAATGGATGAAATTCACCAATCAAAATACAAAGTGGCTAAATAGATTAAAATAAAAACAAAATCCAACTATGTGCTGTCTATAAGAGACTCACTTTAAATGTAAGGCACACATAACAAAAGAATGGAAAAAGATATTCGATGTAATTGGTAATCAAAACAAAACAGGAATAGCTACACTTATACAGACAAAATAGACATTATGTCAAAAACTGTAACAAGAAGCAAAGAATGACATTACCTAATGATAAAAAGTTCAATTCACCAGGAAGATACAATTATAAATATATATGCAAACAATATCAGACCACCTAAATATATAAAGCAAATATTGACAGACGTGAAGGAAGAAATAGACACCAACAATAATAAAGTAAGAAACTTCAAAACCCACTTTTAATAATGGATGGAATAGCCAGACAGAAGATCAATAAAGAAACAGAGGACTTGAAGAACACTGTAGACCTAAGAGACATATACAGGACATTTCACGCAACAGACACAGAATATGCATTCTTCTGTCCAGTATAGATCACATATTAGGTCACAAAACAAATCTTAACTAATTTATAAGATTGAAATAATATAGGTATCTCTTTTGATCACAATATAATGCAACTGGAAATCAATTGCAGAAAGAAAACAAAAATTCACTTAACAACACATTCTTGAACAACCAATGGGCAAAATAAGAACATGAAAAGTGAAATTAGAAAATATTTTGAGACATATAAAAATGAAAACACAACATATTAAAAGTTACGGGATGCAGCAAAAGCAGTTCTGAAGGAACTTTAAAATAATAAATGTCTATGTTAAAAAAGAAGGATCTAAAGCAACCTAATTCTATATATCAGGAAGTAGAAATAGAAAAAAAAAGCTAAACCCAAAGTTGGCAGAGGGAAAGAAATAAATAATAAAAATTAGAGAGGAAATAAATGAAATTGAGAATAGAAAAACAATAGAAAAATCAACAAAATTAATTGGTCTTTTGAAAAAATCAACAAAACCAACAAACTTTACACTTGACTGAGGAAAAAAGAGTGAAGACAAAAAAAGTAAAATGGACATCAAAGAGGAGACATTACAATTGATGCCACAGACAAAAAGAATTATGAGAGACTACCATGAACAATTATAAGCCAATTATAGATTATCCAAATTGGATAGCCTAGAAAAAATTGATAAATTCCTAGAAACATATAGCCTATCAGAACTGGATCATAAAGAAACAGAAACCCCAAACAGACCTAATAATCAGTAAAGAGATTGAATCAGTAATCAAAAACCTCTCCAAAAAGAAAAACTCAGTACCAGATGGCTTCAATGATAAAATC
>NW_012101399.1:5338253-5355021 GCF_000951045.1 Mandrillus leucophaeus | reverse complement strand
AAAAAAAAAACGGAATACATCAAACTAAAAAACTTCTGCCCAGCAGAAGAAACAAGAGAGTCAAAAGGCAGTCCACAGAATGGAAGACACTATTTGCAAACTATATATCTGATAAAGTATTCATACCCAAAATATATAAAGGATTACACAAAAAGGATTCCTACAGTTCAACAGCAAGAAAATAAATAACCCAATTTAAAATGGGCAAATGACTTAAATTGATATTTATTCTAAGAAAACTTAAAAGCGGCTAACAGGTACATGTAAAAATACTCATTACTAATTACATGTAAAAATACTCATCACTATCAGATAAATGCAAATCAAAGCAAAAATGAAATACCACCTCATACCTGCTAAGATGACCATTGTTTTTTAAAAATAACCAAAAATAACTAGTGTTAGCAAAGGTGTAGACAAATTGGAACGCTTATGCACTGTTGGTAGAAATGTAAAATAGTGCAACCACAATTTAAAACAGTATAAAGATTCCTTAAAAATTAGAAATAGAGCTACCATATGATCCAGTCATTTCACTTCTGGATATTTATCCAAAACAATGAAATCAGGATATTGAAGAGATATCTGTACTCCCATATTCATCGCAGCATTTTTCACAATAACCAAAAGGTGAAAATAACCTAACGAATGGATCAAAAAAATATGTAAGTGTACACATACAATAGAGTATTATTCAGCCACTTAGAAAATCCTGGCATATGCTACAACATGGATGAATCTTGGAGACATTATGCTAAGTGAGACATTATGCTAAGTGAAATAAGTCAGAGAGGAAAAATACTGCAGGATTCTACTTATATGAGGTATCTGAAATAGTCAAACTCACTTAGCAGAAAGTACAATGGTGGTTGCCGGGAGCTAGGAGGATGGGAAAATGAGGAGTTTCTTTTCAGTCATATAAAGTTTCAGTCATGCAAGATGAAAAACTTATTAGAAAGCTATTGTATAACAATGTGCTTACAGTAAACAATACACTTAAAATTTTAAGAGGGCAGATCTCAAGTTATATTTATTTTGCCACAAGAAAAAATAAACACATGAAGAGAAGAACTTTAACTTTACCAGGGATAGCAGGAAAATAAAAGAATAAAGAAAGAGAAAGGTGAGCCCCTTCTGAAAGTTGACCTCAGCAAAATCTGGGACTCTCATTCACACTCGGTGCCTTTGATCCTTTCTCTAAAAATGTTTTACATTGGGGAAAAATATCCACAAAACTGCATTTAAGGCAACTACATACTGATTCATGTGGATACCTATTATGTTCACACAGAACAAGCCTGACCCCCCAACTTGAGTATCTTTTTTGTCTGATAACTTATGATTATCTGGTAACTTAAGAAAAAAGGACATATGTAGATATATATAGACAGAGATGATAGAGATAAAATATTTAATGAATGTGTAGAAGCTATTAAAGCATTTGTGTGTATGTTTCTTATAACTAAAGAAGAATAAAAAGAGAAAAAGATACATTTTTGTGTTATCTTCTATTTTTCCATTCCCTGTTCCAACAAGACAGTCTTTCTTCATTGAGGAGATTTTGCTATCAGGAGAAGGAAGTGGAGGCCTTTCTCAGATCTTGCTGGGAAAGCTCAGGTAGAGAGGAGTTTGTTGGAGGAATTCAGAGGGTGACACAGCAAGAGAGTAAACACATTCCACATGACTAGAAAGGAAGAAAGGTCTCTGTTCTGCCCCATTTGGGCATCCCAGGAAAGTGGCAGGACCTTTAGGAGAATGGTTCCTTGGTGGAAGAGGAGAGACTGGAGCCTCACACAGAGACCCTTCTGGGCCTGAGCATAGAAACAGAAGAGCCACTTGCCTTTAAGTAACTCTAAGGGTTTGGATAAGGGGAAAGTCCTCATTGACCATGGTGACTCAGACACTCTCATTCCATTTTCTGGGCACTTCATAAACCTCCTGAATTTTTGTGCAAACTAGAGACATAGACAAGCACCTGCATTTAAAATTATGAGGTTCTAATTTGCCAGGTGGGTAAGGGACTCAGACTCATATTTTTTTTTCTGTAATTGTGAAATTAAAGTAATAGGACATTTCTTCCACACCTCACATCGGGTAGTAGTATCTATAATCACAACACATAGGAAGCTATTTATTACATAATTATTTTATAAGTGAGAAAGATAGGTTATAAAACACTGTATGATATAAAAGTCCATTTTTGTAAAATAAAATAATATACTGAGTTTCTACAATAGGCCAGGCAATGAGCTGGTTGAGGCAGACTACAGAGGAGTGGGTTTCAGGGAAAAGATTTCTCTCGAACATGTTTCTCCAGGACAATATATCGTTCATTGCTGCTATAGACTGAATGTTGATGTCCCCTGCAAATTCACAGTGAAATCTAATTTTGAATGCAATTATATTTGGAGGTGTTTCCTTTGGGAAGTGATTGGGTGATGAGGAGGAAGCCCTGTGAATGGGATTAGTCCCCCTATAAAAGAGAAGCCAAAGACTTCCCTTGCCCTTTCTCCTATGTAAAGATACAGCAAGAAGATGGCCATCCATGAACCAGGAAGCAGAGCCTCACCAGAGAGCTCATCTTCAAGTTCCTTGATCTTAAACTTCCCAGCCTCGAGAACTACCAGAAATAAAATTCTTATGCTTATGAGAAATTAAAGGGTGGGTGGAATCACCCCTGAGAAAAATGCTTTCTGTTGAGTGACTAATATTGAGACCTAGTTTAGCCTTCAAAGCTGCTATGGCCCAGAATCACTGATACAAGAATAAAATTTAAGAGAATAAACAGCTGGATTTGTAGTATACTTAGTTTTCTATTTCAGAGTTTTATCAAAATAGAGCAAGAAAACTTCCATCAAAAGCAAGCACATAGTAATAACAGTCTCAGCACCATCAATACATATGGTCATTATACTGAGGGTACAAATCATTGTTTTCCTGTTGGCGTCTGTGTCTTTTCTCTCACTGCTTTCATTTTGTTTCTAGGTAATTGGAGGCTGAGATCCAGGAAAGATAAACAGAGTTTTAAATGTTTCCATTAAAGAATAAAGTTATTATTGCTTCCTAAATCAAAGCTACATGTAGCCATAAGTTGAGGTAAACAATGACAATTAAAAATGAGACATTAACATTTCTACTTCCTGTAGCTGCTTGCCAATAAACATAAACGTTGTAAATAGTTGACTAGAATTGAGACCCAAAGAACTCTAAAAGTAGTCACCAGAAAAGCAAATGGAATTAGATACTATAGGATCGTTAAATACAACTTTGTTACTACAGCTTTACCTTGGTATTCAAAAAAAAAAATTTAAACAGAATATTTTTCTTTCAACTCAATATTTTCTTTAATGGAGTTTATTCCATTGTTTTATTGTTGGAAGAAGTGTATAGATGGTCCTGACTTACAACTGTTCAACTTAAGTTTTCTCAACTTTATAATGATGCAAAAGTGATATGCCATCAGTAAAAACTGTACCTCAAATTTTAAATTTTGATTTTTTTTCCCAGGATAGTGATACGTGGTATGATACTGTCACTATGCTGGGCAGCATCAGTGAGTCACAGCTCCCAGTCAGCCATGCAATCACGAAGGTAAACAACCCATACAGTGTGCTGTGTTGCCAGAATTTTTTGGATATTGTGTTTAGGGTGCCATCAGGTCTACAAAATGTCAATTTTTGACTTACAATATTTTCCACTGGCAATGGGTTCATCACCACATAACCCCACTGTGAGTTAAGAAGCATCTGCATTTGCTCTTTCAGTCATCTTATTTTAAAGATTCAGTTTTATTTTTGCTTCTTAGCTATTTTCTTTGTTTTCTCTCTTTTATTTGATGGTCTATGTTACCTCCGATATCTACTTTCAGTATGTTGTAAATTATGTGTTCTCTTTTTAGTTCCACTAGTGTTTACGTTTGTATCTTTTATAGCATTGATTAAGCATACAGTTGTCAGTTTATCAAGTTCAAGAAAGAAATAGCATCTATTAACTTCCTCCTAAGTAAACTGCAAACTATACATCCTCAGCCTAGTCCCATTCCACTACACACACCCTAGTTTTTGTTTTTATATTCTGTAATTTTGAAATCATTATTATTGTATTATTTTACTCAAGAATTTTAAGGAATTATATTTCCCTTTTAATAGACTCATTTTTATGTTTACATAAACTCAAAGCCCACCATCAGCTTTTTCACACCATGAATTTCCCATTCAAGAATATTTTAGTTTTTCTATATATTGGCTGAATTGCATATTTAAATGAAGATTTTGGTAGGGTAGCTACATAAGTAGTTTATTTTCCTGAGTCGTTGGATACATAAAAATATTTTCTTGTTGACTTTACATAAAGGTTTCAGCCTGGTTAGATAAAGAATACTTGGATTAAACCCATTCTCCTCTGAAAATTCCGTAGATGAGGCACCCTGGTCTTCTGAGAGTATAGCAGGAGGTGAAAAGCACAGGACCTAGAATCATGTAAACATCTGATTTTAGCTCTGCTAATTACTTGCTATGAAACCTTTGCAAATTAGATAATGCATACTTTTACTTCGTTTCCTAAATCTCATTGTTCTTATCTGTAAAATGAGACTACTCCTTACTTTCCAGGTTTAATGTAAGGAATTAATAGCATGATCTATATTAGTGCTAATAAAAGTATAGTGCAAACCATATTTATAGTTTTAATTTTTCTAGCAGTCACATTAAAAAGGTAAAATTAATTTAAATATTTATCATTTAAATAAAAATACTAATTATACTTAACCCAATAGGTTCAATAATACACATCATTTCAACATGTAAAACATTGTTGAGATATTACATTCTTTATTATACTGAGAATTCTACATATAGTGTATATTTTATACTTATACCATAGAGCTATACCATGCAGTTATAGCATTTGCATGTCACATATATCAATTTGGACTGTCACATTTCATGTCCTCAGTAGCCACATGAGTCCAGTGTCTGCTATACTGGAGAGGTCAGGGTTACATACTATGACTCAGTAGAGTTTCTGGCATAAACATTCTCTAAATAGCACATACTTTTAATTGTTTTAATGACATAGAGAGAACTATCAGAAAAATCTCTTACTTTCTTACTAAATCATCTCCTCCTTCTGCCTAAATATATGCAAGAGTCTTTATTATTTTTTCATGTTAAGAAATGTTTATTAGTAAACTTTTTATTGCTATAGAACATAATATTGAAAAGAGCAAAAATCGTGTTTCACCCAAAGGATACTCACAAAGTGAACATGTAATCAACACTCAGATTCTTAGTCTCCCTAGGTGACTTCAAACATTATGATGTTTAATTTCATCTAGTTTCGAACTTCCCACAAACATAAAGATGCAATATGTATCCTTTTACATCCTGCTTCTTTTAGTCAACATTATATCTCAGCCATATTGTTGCATATGAGTTTTGGAATATAATTCTCATTTTCTGTAAAGTAATCCATTGTATGAACATACCATAATTTATTTATTCACTGTTCCATTTAACTGCTGTTAGAATTTTTAGCTCCTCATTAATTGCAGTTTGGAGCTTATGCAGAAAAGAGTTAACATAGCAGGGCATAATGCTATCCCTAGACAAGGCTGCATCTACTGTTGGCCCTTGACTAGCATGTGAGAACTTGGATTTTGGGGTGAGTTACTGGTAATAGTGTCTCATTGTGCCCAAATGGTTTGTAGAAACAATGTGGTTTATGCTGAACACCTGCTTTCCTTCTGGGAGTCTGGAATTCTGCTATGGTCCAGGCAGAGGCTGCATATTTGTCTATCCCCCAATTTAAAAAAAAAAAAAAAAAACTCTGAGCAGTGAGTCTCTAATGGGTTTCTCTGATAGACAGCATTTCACATGTGTTATCACAACTTGATGCTCTAGGAATTAAGTGTGTCCTGTGTGATTAATTGGGAGAAGACTCTGAGAACTTGCACCATGTTTCCTCTGGATTTTGCCCCATGAGTCTTTTCCTTGTCCTGATTTTATTTTGTATCCTTTCACTGTAATGAATCATAACCATGAGCATGACTCTAGTTGTGCTGAGTCCTGTGAGTTCTATAAACCATCAAAACTGAGTTGTCTTGGCAATATCTGACACAGGGCCATTACAAACAATGTTGCTATGGATATTCTTGCACATGCCTGTTGGGCAACATATGTGAAATATATATTGCAGAGTAGAATTATTGGGCAATAGGGTATGAATATGTTCATCACTAGTAAATATTGACAAACAGTTTTCCAAAGTGGTTATATTGATTTACAACTCCTATCAATAACTGATGAGAGTTCTAGTTGCTATACATCCACTCCAACACTTGACATTGTCATTTTAGCCATTCTGATGGGTATAGAGTGGCATCACATTTTGGTTTTAATTTGCAATTTGCTTGATGACCAAATAAATTTGAGATCCTTTTCACAGGTCTATGGGCTACCAAGATATCCCCTATTGTGAAGTGTCTATTCAAGTCATTTGCCAATGTTTCCACTGGGTTATCTGACATTTTCTTATTGATTTGCAAGCATTCTTTATGGATATGTAAGACCTTTATATATACAAGTATATATATATGTGTGTGTGCCAAATACATGACAAATATACTCCCACTCACTCTTTTAATAGTAACCTATGATAATAATAAGTTCTTAACTTTAATGTAGTTTAATTTAGCAATGTTTTCCTTTATAGTTAGCAATTTGTGTATCTTGTTTAAGCAGTATGTATTACTCTGGAACATAAAGATTTTATTCTCCTATTCTTCTAAATGTCATACTTCATTACCTCTTACATTTAGATTAGAAAGGATTCTCTGTATGTTGTAAGGTCTTTCTTTTTTCTTGAAGCCAAATAATTCCAGGATCTGACTCACAATTGAGTATTACTATTTTTATCTGGAATCTGGTTTACTCTTTTGATCTAGAAGTTTACTGTTTACCTCAGTTCGAGAAAGGTTTTTTAAATGTATACCTTAATAATTTCCTATTCCACGTGTAATTTTTTTACTTCAGGAACACTATTTCCTCCACCATATATGCTTTATTTGTTAGCATCTTTTTAGAAGTTATGCCACCCTTCCCATTTTATTCTTTTATTGTTCTTTCAATTTTATCTCTTATTTGACAGAGTTTACAAAAGAGGATAAGAATAAGGTCTTAGAAATGATAACTTTGTAAGACAGTAACAGCAAAAAAAAGACAGCTGGGCTCAAGCAAATGAATATAGTAGTCAATATTGCTGTTAAAAAAAGATTTTCTTAAATTATATATGAAATGATACACATAATAAGTGGCAAAGGAATTCATAGGACTGAGGAATGACATTGGTCTGGGGTAATTAAGAAATGCACCTCAGAGAAGTTAATGAGTTTAATGATATATAAGTAGAACATTACTGTAGTAAAAGCTAAAATATGCATAATTGCTGACATTATAGTGATTTTGGCAATATGTCCAACCACTATAGACCAAACAAACTTGCAATGACAGACTATAAATGTGTACTTTTAATAATAAACCCAAATATAAATTCTTATTTGGCACAAATTTTCCATTTGTTCAGAGAAATTTATGAAACTCAAAATACAACGATAAATGTGGCAAAGTAATTATAACTCTACATTTGATGAACTTTGGATTTCCTTGACAGTGAATATCTCAAGGCTCAGTTTTGCATTCAATAAACTTAAAAATCACAATTTATATTTTGGAACCATTTTATAGCTTTTATTGGATGGGAAAACAGAGCTAATCTTCATCAGTATTTTCACAGAACAAAATACTTCCATCATAATTGAAACTGTCAATGGGTCTTGGGAATATAATATGTTTGTGAGCTATTATTGTTTCCATTCAACATCAAAATAAATATATATAAAACAAAATTTATTCTAATTTTCTGAAATAGCTTCAGCTATGTTTCTCCTCTTCTATTTGAGAATTTTGCATTGCTCCAATATAAATGTGATCAATATGTCATAAATATAAGTATGTTGGTTTATTTCTTTCTTGATGTTTTAAAATGCAAATGAGGCAGACAGCGGGACATCTCCACAGAGATCCCACTGAGCATCACCATCTTGATAATTAATCACTTACCAGGAACTAGGCCTCCATTTTGCAGCCTCAAAGACCTGATTTTTCCTGTACATTGAAAATGGATCATGAACCTGAAGCATTAATTCAAAATTCAAAAGGATAAACTTTCAGTAGGAAATAAGATTCTAAACAGAACTAGAATATTTGTATGTATCACTAAGAAAATATATTAATCTGTTTTCATACTGCTATATGAAGAACTGCCTGAGAGTGTATTAGTCTATTTTCATACTGCTGTAAAGAACTGCCTGAGACTGGGTAATTTATAAAGGAAATAGGTTTAACTGACTCACAGTTCAGCATGGCTGGGGAGGCCTCAGGAAACTTACAATAATGGCAGAAGGCGAAGGGGAAGCAAGCCACCTTCTTCAACAGGTGACAGGAAGGAGAAGAGCATAGCAAAGGGGAAACAGCCTCTTACAAAACCATCAGATCTTGTGAGACTCACTATCACAAAAACAGCATGGGGGAAATGGCCCACATGATCCAACTACTCTCCACCTGATTTCTCCCTTGACACGTGGGGATTATGGGGATTCTAATTCAAGATAAGATTTGGGTGGGGACTCAAAGAAACCAAATTATAATCAGAGGTCAGTTTTTAAAAAGGGTAATAATTACTTAGAAAAATAAAATATTTATTATACTCTGTTTAAAATAGAATTAGGTATTCTTTTTACACAGAAAATAAAAGTTCAAATGCTTTAGAGACTAGGCAGGTAATATCAGTTAGCAAAGTCATCCCAAATGAACTTTGGTCAACTGAAGGGCAACAAGGTGTTTACAAAGGACCTACCAGATATTCAATTCTAGCTGATCATCATCATAGCGAGTATAGACTCGAGTGTTGACAGAACTTCTGATTTTTTTAAGAGACTCTGGAACTTTACATTTTTAATGTTTATCTTCAGATTTTTTAAATGTTAATAATTATAATAGAATAATGGCCTCACAAAATGCCCATGACCTACTCCCAGGAACCTGTTACCTTGCATGCCAAAAGGGACTTTGCAGATGATCAAGACCCTTGAGATGGGAAGATTATCCTGTATTCTCCAAGTGTGCCAAGTGTAATTCCAAAAGTCCTTATAAGGGGCAGAGGGATGCAGGAAGAACACAGTGAGGGAAGGGGACATGGTAATGAAAACAAGAGTCATAGTCAAAGAGTGCAATCTGAAGATGCAACATTTCTGGCTTTAAAGACAGAAGAGGGGGACACAAGACGGAATGCAGGAGGACCTAGAAGTTAGAGAAGACAAGGAACTGATTGTCCCCTAGTACCTCCAGAGGGAACACAGCCTGCCTATACTTTGATTTTAGCCAAATAAGACATATTTCAGACTTCTTCCTCCAGAAATGTAAGATAATAACTCTGTACTGTTTTAAGCCACTAGATTTGTGGTCATTCATTACAGCGGTGTTAGAAAACTAACTGTCATGCCCTGGAGACATTTTCCCCATTGTCTTGGGGATTAACATTCGGCTCCTCATTACTTGTGCAAATTTCTGCAGTTGGCTTGAATTTCTCTTCAGAAAATGGGATTTTCTTTTCTATCACAGTGTCAGGCTGCAGATTTTCCAAAATTTTATGCTCTGTTTCCCTTTTAAAACTGAATGCCTTTAACAGCACCCAAGTCACCTCTTGAATGCTTTGCTGCTTAGAAATTTCTTCTGCCAGATACCCTAAATCAGCTCTCTCGAGTTCAAAATTCTGACAAATCTCTAGGGCAGTGGCAAAATCCTGCCAGTCTCTTTGCTAAAACACAAGAGTCACCTTTGTTCCAGGTCCCAATAAGCTCCTCATCTCCACCTGAGACCACCTCAGCCTGGATTTCATTGTCCATATCCCAACCTTTGCTCCAGTTTCCAACAAGTTCCTCATCTCCATGAGAGACCACCTCAGCCTGGGTTTCATTGTCCATATCTATCGGTATTTTGGTCAAAGTCATTCAACAAGTCTCTAGGGAGTTCCAAACTTTTCCACATTTTCCTGTCTTCTTCTGAGCCCTCCAAACTGTTCCAATGTCTGCCTGTTACCCAGTTCCAAAGTTGCTTCTACATTTTTGGGTATCTTTTCAGCAGCACACCACTCTACTAGTACCAATTTGCTGTATTAGTCCGTTTTCACTCTGCCGATAAAGCCATACCTGAGAAAAACCATGATACACTATAATGTATAGTATATACAATATACTATATATCTAGGGCATGACAGAGACCTTTGTGGCAGCCCCTCCTATCACAGGCCTGGAGGCCTAGGAGGAGAAAGTGGATTCATGAGCCTGGCCCAGCGTCCCCATGCTGTGTGCAGCCTAGGGACTTGATGCCCTGCATCCCAGCTTCTCCAGCCATGGCGAAAGGGGCCAATGTAGAGCTTAGGTTGTGGCTTCAGAGGGTGCAAGCCACCCTTTGGATTTCAGACTTGTGTGGGGCCTGTAGCCCCTTTGTTTTGGCCAATTTCTCCCATTTTGAATGGCTGTATTTACTCAATTCTTGTACCTCCATTGTATCTAGGAAGTAAGTATGGCTTACTTATACTGGGTTACTTACACAAGTTATAAGGATTTAATGTACTTACAATTCCATGTAGCTGGAGAGGCCTCACAATCATGGCAGAAGGCATGGAGGAGCAAGTCATGTCTTACACGGATGGCAGCAGGCAAAGAGAGAGCTTGTGCAGAGAAACTCACACTTTTAAAACCATCAGATCTCATGAGGCTTATTCACTATCACAAGAACATCCAAGGGAAGACCCACCCCCACGATTCAGTTACCTCCCACTGTGTCCCTCCCACAACACATGAAAATTCAAGATGAGATCTGGATGGAGACACAGCCAAACCATATCAGGATTCATGACAATAATGTTTCTTATAATTTATAACAATTCCATGTTTCTTGAGAGCAGTGTTCATGCTTTCTTTTTTTTTTCTATTTGAATAATTCAACAGATCACAATAGAACCATAATTTAGCAGTACTTCAGAAAAAGATGCTACTTCTTTGGTTTTACCCACTCCAGACACAGAAACTTCATTGCAACAGTTAGATAAAATCTAGCATCTGGAAAAGGTGCTTCAAATCAAAACTTAGTGATGGGTTATTTAAGATGATTAAGCTCAAACTATGGTATGCATACTATATCTGTTTTATTCTAAGATTAATTAAGGCATACTCAAAATGTTTTAAACAAGTAAATAATATATAGTTGGGAACCAGTATGAACTTTCTTCTTACTCTCCAGCAAACAAAACAGTTTCAATCCTTAGCCAGAGTTTTTCCTTTGGAAGTCAAAGGAGAATTCCTCTTCCTGGGTTTCCCCAAAATCTTCTCTGTGTAAAAAGCTTTATTCAATGCCATATGAACCTTTTGGAATGTCACATGTGCCACTGGGATAGTTTTTATTCTCAGACATTCTTTAGGAAATTTCTCAAAGCTTAATTTTTATCAATTGATGTCTTTCAATATTGGCATTCTCCAGAAGTATAATGTCCCAAAGATCTATGCCTTTTCTTTATTCCTCTACAGACATAATCTTTCTCTCTGATTATTCTTTTTCCCCTTCCTTTGGCCATGCTTTGATCTGTCACATTCTTAACTGCAATATGGTCAAGGGAGATTTTTAAAATCCATTTAGCTAAGAAGATTGTTTACCATTGGATAGAGTAAGAGTTGAAACCGTGTTTCTTCTATTGATGCCATTACAAATTGTGTTTAGTACAACCCCTATGTCTGGAGAAATTCATGGTATGTGATGTTGAAGTATTTCACAGCTAATATTGTGGAATCCACAAAAGCACTCAGTTTAATGATAAAAACAAATTAGACTTCCATAAGCACAGGTTTGTTGATATTGTCAATTTTACTTAGGCACCATTGCAGACACTCATGATTTCATATTTGGTTGTTGTAAACAGAAATACGTTATTTTATCTCTGAAAAAACATATATTTCAAACTTCCTAGAAAAAAAATACAAAATGTGGAACTTTCTAGTCATTCACCAATATATGAAAAATTCAGTTCTCACCCAGAAATATAATCCAGATTATGACAGGTTACTCATTAGTAAATTACTCATAAGTTCTAGTTGGATATCTTTGTTTCGCAGAATAATTTATTAGAAGAACCATCCTAACCATGCTAGAGGTGAAGCTGAGAATTTTAGCAAATGGAAATAGGTGATATCCCAATAGCAATTAGCTACATACCTTGACTACAAGAGGCTGAGAAACCTCATAGAAAAGAATTTGAACTCTGTTCATATTTGGGTTTTAGTTACATACAGATGTGATAGACTGCAGTGTGAGAATGTGGCAAAATGTAATTGAAGCCAAATAATGGGCATACAGAGAGCAGGGTTCCCTTGAGAAAAAAAAATCAGCATAAGTGGGGAATAAGATTGGCACAATGAGCCAGATACAGCAAAACATCTTCTTAGTGGGGAAAACTAGTGGTTGGAGACATAGTCTGAAGAGGTGTTTAAAGCCATAAGACCCAGTATTCTGGACTGAGGAGAGCTGCCTATGGTCTCTGAGAAAGAGAAGCCTGTGTAGTAACTTGAAACAACACTATTGCTTCTACCCAAAGTTAACGAATTTTAAAATTTAAAGCGCTACATCAAACCAATTCTTCTGAGGACTAAAAACTATTCCTCTACTTCCACACAGAACAAAAAAAGTGAGATTGAGATGGAGGAAATGTTTCTGTCAGACAAAAGAGATTACCTTGGATCTGAGACAGGTAGAATGGCAATGAGACCCAAGCACAGGTAATAGAGAAAAAACAGGCATGGACCAGTTGTGGTTGCTGTGCAGATGGGCCAAGAAGAGAACACTGTATATGGTGCAAGAAGTGTAAAAGTGAGGAGCAAAGTGATGGATGCCAACAGCACAAGCAGCTGGCAGGTACAAAATTAAAGGTGTAGGGATACAGAGTAGATTTTAAAATGTACATTAATACACGCTTATGTTAATAGGTGCTGTGTACCCCCTCCTTTCTCCCCAAAAGAAGCCCTGTGGTTAAACGGGATTGTGAAACATGTACCCACAACTCCCCTTCAAGATTCACAACACATATTAGAGTTTGAAAAATTCCACACAGAGAAACCCAACATGACCACATTTATTTGCCCCTGGAGTACTCTTATTTGAAACATGCTCACTGTCACACTGAGGAACAGATTACAAGGCATACCAGGTTAGGAAGTCTTGTTCTAAAAAAATTTTCTTTCTTTTTATTTTATTTTTTTTGAGACAGAGTCTTGCTGTGTTGCCCAGGTTGGAGGGCAATGGCATGATCTCAGCTCGCTGCAACGCCTCCTGGACTCAAGTGATTCTCATACTTCAGCCTCCCCAGTAGCTGGGATTACAGAACTGAATCACTATACCCTGTTAATTTTTGTATTTTTAGTAGAGACAAGGTTTCACCAAGTTGTTCAGGCTGGTCTCTAACGCCTGACCTCAAGTGATCCAACCATCTCAGCATCCCAAAGAGCTGGGATTACAGGCATGGGCCACTGCACTCAGCCTAAAATATTTCAAGTTTTAAAACTACCACAATACAGTAAGCAATTCAATGTATTAAACAATGATAGGTTCTTAAGAAATGTTTCATGAATATTCAAAAGCTTTAAAGTCAATACATGTTCTAATTTTTCTAGGAATAAAATTAATTGTTATTAAGTCACATGGAAATACTTTATACCCAAAATAGTTTAAGCTACACATTTTAAAAACATAGTTCTTCCTACTAGCTCTAAAATATCATAAAAAGGGAAGGTAAGTATTGAATCCACAGAATGTTATAGTTTCTTTGATAATAGCAATGTGCTTTTTTCAGTGTCACAAATTAGTAGTTTTCATTTGTTAGATACAGCTGTGTATTTCATAATTTATATTTGTGCAACAAAGTCTGGCATTTCAGAGAAGTTTTAAAAAATGTTTTAAAAAATTGGAGAAGAAACAAATGGTGAATAATGAAATTTATTTTAAACTATTTTAGAACTATTTGGCAGCAACTATTAGAGTATTAGTAAGAGAACAGCTCTTGTAAAAATGGCAAGTTTATTTTGCATGTACTTTCTTGAAAGAAAAATAATTTAAAATGAAACAAAGAAGTATTATCAAATGTGTATCATAGAAACATTTATTAATAAGGAAAAAATCTTTCAGTAAACATCGTATTTCATCATCAGGAGTTTGAGTCTATAAAACTCTGTGCATCCATTCATACATATAGTATATTGAAGAAAAACTACAAATTCTTTCTGCTTTTTGTAATATGTGGCTTTTAAAAATAAGCCTGGTGATTTTATCCTTTTTTCCCTACCATTGAATTTACACTATAGCTTTCAAATTAATCCTACTTGAGAAAATAGACTAATTCATGACCCAATATTCTTCTCCAATGATTTCTGAAAGATTTTGTAGTTGGAATAATAATTCAAGTTTCTGAACATATCTGGCCATTTTGCATATGTTCATTTCATTCTTGGTCAAGGTATGTTTCCATATCATTAGTATAATTTTAAAGTATCCACAAGGCTATTTAAAGTATTTAAAGATAATTCCAATAAATAGGTTGTTATAATATTTTGAAGGACTTGGGAAAAAATTAATAGTTGACTTAACTCAAAATTGTACAATAATTTTTCAAAATTATTTTGTAACAAGAGTAGCCAATTCTGCAGTTCTCTTTGGCAGACCAAAAAAGGTTTTATTAAAATAAACTTTCAGGAAATGAAGTTAGCAATATATAGAGTAGGCATATATTATCTCAGGATTATTTTTCTCACTAAAATCCTCTAAGATGGCTATTGAAATTTTATACCAGCAATTATCATTAATTGCAAGCATAGACCAAAATAGCCAAAATTGAGATAGTCTACATGTCATTGAAATAAGGTAGCAGTTTTTAAGCAATGAACCTATCATTAATGAAAAGCTTAAATTCTCTCTCCAGTTGGTCTTGAAGTGTGAGGTTTACTGTGTATGTTATGGCAAAACTCCAGCAGCTGACTAATTTATAAATAGGGAGTAGATTGGTTATAGTTTCCTATGGTAATTCAGGATTCAAGTTTCTTTATTCAAAAATAATTTAGAAGTCATTAAGGGATTTGAATATAATTGAAGTACAATAAATGGTCACTGCAGTTTTATTCCAGAGTTCCAAATTTAGGTGTTAAAAGTGGTTCTTTTATCTATGATTATCTTGATTGAGTAATCCTGCTTAATTATTTAATTAAAGCATAAAACAATTCAAATAACACAGACACCACTCAATCCCAAACTGTCAGCTGAATTAAGGCGAGTGTAATTATCTATGTTTTGGGGTTTGTTTGTTTGTTTGTTTTGAGACAGAGTTTTGCTCTTGTCACTCAGCCTAGAGTGCAGTGGTGTGATCTTTGCTCACTGCAACCTCCACCTCCTGGGTTCAAGCGATTCTCCTGCCTCAGTCTCCCGAGTAGCTGGCATTACAGGCGCCCACCACCACACCTGGCTAATTTTTTGTATTTTTAGTAGAGACAGGTTTTTGCCATGTTGACCAAGCGGATCTCAGACTCGTGACCTCACGTGATCCCCCTGCCTCGGTCTCCCAAAGTCCTGGAATTATAGGTGTGAGTCACTGTGCCCGGCCTATCTGTGTGTTATTCCATGTACATGGGTATAGTCGTAAATGAGGAAGGAAGAATAGCACTTTTCACTTCTGGTCTACAGCTAAGCCATATCTCCCATGAAAATATTTACTATATGATAAGAATGAACAATATTCAAGATGCTTAAACTGCTAGGGAAATGAAACACATAGCAGCAGCAGCTCCCACTTAAATAGGGCTTACTGTGTACAGAGTACAGGTCCTAGAGCTTTGGATATATGAACTGATTTAATCTGCACAACAAATTCATGAGGTTACTACTATATTATCCCATTTTACAGATGAGGGCTAAAACATCGAAAGGGCTAGTAACTTGCCAAGGTCATGAACTTGGTAAATAAAAGAGTCAAAATTAAAACCCAAACAATTTGATTTCATAACCCATGCTCTTAGCCAAGAAACAAAGTTTGACCAGGCTCTTATGCATCTCTAGAGAGTAATACTTGGCCAATTGTTCAAGTTATCTGAGACCAAACGATCTGGAGTCACTTTAGCTAGAATCTTCAATAGAGTGGCTAACACTACTGATATTATTTTCTGCAACCTCCTTTCCTCCCTTACTTGAAAATTTATCTTAGACCTCTACTGATCTCTCTACTTTCTTCCTTCATTGGGGATAAGTATCCCTCTTCCTTTCCAAGGCTAACTGAACGTTCCACTTCAGCACTTAATTCCATCCCCTATCATACTCTTTAAATAACCTTGATTCTTAACTCTCCTCACCCTACTACACAGGATCTCTTTCTTTACCCAAGACTATATATTTGCATCTCTACTTCTTTGAGAAAAGAAATAATCCCACAACCCTATTCCCCCATAGAGCTACCATACCATCTTCATTCCTTTACCCTTGATATTTTCATTTTAAGGAAAAGCGGCTAAAGTGGGACCAAATAAATCACCATGTTTTAGTCAGAGACTAAAAAGAAATCATGATGTGAATTTTTCAATTTCTGTGATGTAAAGAGAATAGGACTTGGAGCCAGAAGTCTACCC
>NW_012101399.1:5322588-5338203 GCF_000951045.1 Mandrillus leucophaeus | reverse complement strand
AGTGTAATTATCTATGTTTTGGGGTTTGTTTGTTTGTTTGTTTTGAGACAGAGTTTTGCTCTTGTCACTCAGCCTAGAGTGCAGTGGTGTGATCTTTGCTCACTGCAACCTCCACCTCCTGGGTTCAAGCGATTCTCCTGCCTCAGTCTCCCGAGTAGCTGGCATTACAGGCGCCCACCACCACACCTGGCTAATTTTTTGTATTTTTAGTAGAGACAGGTTTTTGCCATGTTGACCAAGCGGATCTCAGACTCGTGACCTCACGTGATCCCCCTGCCTCGGTCTCCCAAAGTCCTGGAATTATAGGTGTGAGTCACTGTGCCCGGCCTATCTGTGTGTTATTCCATGTACATGGGTATAGTCGTAAATGAGGAAGGAAGAATAGCACTTTTCACTTCTGGTCTACAGCTAAGCCATATCTCCCATGAAAATATTTACTATATGATAAGAATGAACAATATTCAAGATGCTTAAACTGCTAGGGAAATGAAACACATAGCAGCAGCAGCTCCCACTTAAATAGGGCTTACTGTGTACAGAGTACAGGTCCTAGAGCTTTGGATATATGAACTGATTTAATCTGCACAACAAATTCATGAGGTTACTACTATATTATCCCATTTTACAGATGAGGGCTAAAACATCGAAAGGGCTAGTAACTTGCCAAGGTCATGAACTTGGTAAATAAAAGAGTCAAAATTAAAACCCAAACAATTTGATTTCATAACCCATGCTCTTAGCCAAGAAACAAAGTTTAACCAGGCTCTTATGCATCTCTAGAGAGTAATACTTGGCCAATTGTTCAAGTTATCTGAGACCAAACGATCTGGAGTCACTTTAGCTAGAATCTTCAATAGAGTGGCTAACACTACTGATATTATTTTCTGCAACCTCCTTTCCTCCCTTACTTGAAAATTTATCTTAGACCTCTACTGATCTCTCTACTTTCTTCCTTCATTGGGGATAAGTATCCCTCTTCCTTTCCAAGGCTAACTGAACGTTCCACTTCAGCACTTAATTCCATCCCCTATCATACTCTTTAAATAACCTTGATTCTTAACTCTCCTCACCCTACTACACAGGATCTCTTTCTTTACCCAAGACTATATATTTGCATCTCTACTTCTTTGAGAAAAGAAATAATCCCACAACCCTATTCCCCCATAGAGCTACCATACCATCTTCATTCCTTTACCCTTGATATTTTCATTTTAAGGAAAAGCGGCTAAAGTGGGACCAAATAAATCACCATGTTTTAGTCAGAGACTAAAAAGAAATCATGATGTGAATTTTTCAATTTCTGTGATGTAAAGAGAATAGGACTTGGAGCCAGAAGTCTACCCTGCTTAACGGTATGAATTCTGGGCATCAGTCACATGCCAAATGGGAGTAATGACACTATTTCACTGGGTTCTTGTGAGGATTACATGTGAGCAAGTGTAGAAAAAGCCCTCAAATTGATGGGGGGCATGGCTCTACACAAAAATAAAATTTAAAGATTTGTTGAATATGAATTAGAATGATTATAATAATAAAGTTAGAAAATTATCCTCTAATAATCAATATGAAGATCAAATGGATGAGAAGGAGATAGGGCCAGTGTGTAAATGAGAAACAGATCAAGATTATGGGGAAGGAAATGATATTGTGTAGACACTAATACTCAAAAGGTACACTAGAATTCATTCATTCAGCAAATATTAATAAAACACCTACTGTGTCCCTAGCAGTGGTCATGGCATTTGAGATTCGTAGTAAACTAAACAGACAGAATCTCTCTGCCATCTGACTTTGCCCACTCCAACAGATTAATCCTTCTAAAGAACCATCATGATGGTTTATTTCCTTGTTTGAAAGTCTTAAATAGTTCTTTATTGTCTACTTAATAAATTCCAAGCCTCCTAACCTGTCATTCAATGTCTTTTACATTTTCTTGAGCTCAAAACATTTTTTTGACTTAATTTCTTACTACTTCAACTTTTCCCCTACATGAACTCTCAAAAGACAGTAAAAAAATAACATTTTTAAAAGACTCTAGAACTGCTCTAGTTTTGGAATCAAAGTATATTTTAGTATAGCTGGGACATTTGAGAAGTTTGAGAAAGGAAGAATTGCAGATGATGAGACTGTGAAGGAAAACTGGACTCCAGCCAGATTATAAAGGACATTATATGCCACACTAAGAAGTCTCAGTTTGTTCATAAAGACAACTGAACACCTTTATAACCAAGAAGTGTTATGATCAGGCCTGTGTTATTGAAAGGTAATTCTAGGAACAGTTGTAGGATGAATTTGAAGAGATGTCTGGTGGCATGAGACGCAGCTAAGAGAATATTGCTATAATGATGAGAGATGGTGACAGCTAAATGAATAATGCAGTGGAACTCATGGCACGAAGGGCCTTATTCCTATGAAACATTTTAGAGCTATTATCAATAAGGTCAGAGACAGGTTGGCAGAATGGTTTAATGGTTATGTGGTTCTGGAATGAGATTGCCCTTGTCTCAGACCTATCTTGCCCACTTACTAGCTTATGCCTTTTGTCAGGTTACCATATCTCTCTTACATTCATTTTTAATGTAGAGATAAATAGCACTGACCTCCAGAGATGCTATAAGAATTAAAGTCAGTACTCCATACCGAGTTCTTGGCAACAAGCTGGCTAAGGAAGTGCTTTATGAACATTAGCTATCAGCTGTAAAACGTGGAGAGTCAGAAGCATCATTTTCTCCCAGTTTTGTGTCTTTGAACTTTTTGAGCATTCCTTATACTGTACATATATTGCATGTTTACCTTTATTGAACCATTCTTCATGCCATCTCTTTCAGTTCGATTTCCATCTGCCAAAATTCAACCTAATCCCAAGTCCTTGATTTAGTCATCTTTTAATTCTCAGTGCTTTAACACATTTTAGATTTCAACTAAATTTGGTCAAAGTTCTCTGAAAACTTCACCAAACATGTTTTTTTCACGCTCTGAACTTTCACAGGATTTTGTACCATTCTTGACCCTTGCCACACATAATCCTGCATTTGAGGACTTAATGTATATAACTAATCTCCCTTCATTGCTCTGTGAGACCCTTCCCCGCTAGAATTCTTTTGGTGATTTTCACCTAATTAGATTGGTCTCTTACAAGATAAGTCTCAGCATAACTGTTTAATGATTCACTCACTCACACACTCAGTGACAAATAATTCAAAGGAAAACCATCAACTAGATTTTAAACACCTTATTGCCCTAAACCGATTCTCCTTGTAGTCAATACTTACTTCTAATGTTTCATCATCCTGGAACCTGTTGTGGGAAAGCAGTCTGAAAGGTGCTCATTAAGTAATCTTGAGTTCATACAATTTGGTCCTCCGTTGATTGCCGTTGGGCACTTTATTATTCTTACAAAACCTTTCCAAAAAGTAAAACTCAAATTTTCTCAATTTAAGATAATTTTAACTTTTAAGCAAACGTCGTGCTATAATTTAACAGAGATGATAGCTGTTTATCCTGATTGAGTCACATCACATTTCACTGTGTGGGCAGGCATCTGAATGTTTCACAAACAGCAGTTATGAAGGGTGTAAATATTGGTTGGCTTAACTTAGTTTAGAAACACAAGGCTGCTATGGCCAGTGATCTAAACCACCACCACTGTTCCACTAAAATATTTTGGGTAAGGCTTTAAAATGTTTTGGGAGGGCAGTCAGCCAAATACATGTGCCATCCAGATTTCCAAGTCTAGGGGGAAAGAGGGAAACCTGCCTGAGCATGCGCAGAGCAGACAGCAACCCCACAGTCACTTCTCCTATGCTCTAGTGCTGTGCCCCTGCCTGGGCCCCTGGCAGCACGCCTGTCCTGACTGCAGCCACTCCAGGCCCTGTGGCACACAACATTCACTCTGACATGATGCCAGAATCAGGCTGCCTCTGCCTGTCACCAGGAGCCAAAAGACAGGATTCCACTGCATCTGAAGCAAATGTTGTTGAGGCATGCCAGGAAAATTGTGAATCAGAGGCCAATTTGGGAAGCAAACCACCTTACAGATTTCTTGCTCAACCTAGGAACAAAACTCCTATCATTTGAAAGCATCAATACACACCTCCTTCATTCCAAAGACATCATAGTCATTCAGCATCTTATAACCTCTATTCTGCTACCCACAAGTGGTTGTTATATTTATTCATCAGACACAAAAACAAGCATCTGCAGATTGTATCCTACACCCCTTCCCAAGGGTATGCGTTATAGCGGGCAAAAGCAATGTATCACTCCCACTTCTACCAATCAGAAAACAGGCTATCCACATTCTTTTCCATGTATTAGAAACATGTGCCGCTGATCCAAAGACTTTTGATTGATAGGACTCTCAGAATTAATAAGTTCCAAATATTAATTAATAGAATGTATAGTTAATTTTAAAATAAACAGTTAAAATCCAAACATATTAAAAGTCCAATTCAAATATAAATTTCATGCAAATCAAAAATTTGCACTCTCTAATTATTAACACAGTAACATTTGTGTAGTCATTCAACATTTTTTCCAATGTACAATAAAATTTATAGGGTGATTTTAATGCCTTCTGTACTTCTGCTTTTCTCCATCCAAATGGCAACCTTCTTTTCCCCAACCTCAATACCCAAAATCTCTTTGATGTTGGAATTCTTTTGCTGAAACCTACTAAAATTTGGACAACTGTTTGAAAAATGTCAATATTCTCACAAAACAGACTACACTTATATTGCTCATGATAAAATAATCATTTGTGCATCAAAAGACTGTTATCTAAATAAACACTTTTTAAAATGTGAGCATGATTCAATTTGTAAACATTAATTAACTTTACTATAGGTTGGTTCTAATTCTAGACATTATATATAATAAATATAAGCCCCCTCAAGGAGCTTATAATCTAATGGGTAAAATAGATATTAAAATATCTAACTATAACCTAAAACGGAATAATGTAAGAACTAAAGTGAATTATAAACATGTTGTAAGATTAAAATGGAAAGAACTATTCATCTTGATGAAGGGATTAAGATAATGTTTCATAAAGGAACTAGCACATGAGCACCTTGAAAGATGAGTAAGACTATGATAGAAAAGAGATGAAGAATCTTCTACTCTCTAAAGCATCATACCTTAAAAGTACAAAGTGGGTGCAGAAACTCACAAATAGTGTGGAATGGCCAGAGGACGTGACACAGGAGTTGGCATAGGAGATGGAGCCTCAAAGGTGATTAGAGAATGATTATGACCTTCAGTATTTATATGTTAGTTATTTATTATACATTCAGGTGTCTATATCTTGTGCCTATTATATTCCAGGCAGAGTACCTCGCACTGAGGATTCAACAAGGGTTGAGATTTAGTCTTGCCTTCCTATGTAGAGAGGATTTTGTAAAATTTCATTTTCGTAGGCAACAAGAAGTTTGTGAAGGTTCTCATGGAAAGAGATGGAATAAATGAGCCTGTGTTTTGAGAGCACAGTCCTATGAAAATACATCAAACAGATTGGAGGGACAAGATGGAAAACAGAAGGAGGAGGTATATCTTGCAGGACACTTATACTCTGCAGTGCTATTCTCTTCCTGGTAGAATTAAGGCCACTAGCAGTATTACCTAAGGCTTCTCTTCTCACTGTGATGTGGAGAAATGATTTTCCAGATTGGTGAACTTCAAAAGAGAAACCAGGCATGTAGAGCTCTGTTCACTCCTCCTCCTGATCTCTTGGGAAAGCACCTGACCTTGGAGATCTGTTCTCATCTTCTCCAGGCTGCAAGTTGTCCACAGCTGACTATAACTGGGTGGGTAAGGTTGGCTAATTCAAAAGTTTATATTTAGGAAAATTTGGAGATCTTTGCAAATCAGAAAAGATTGTCCTCATATTTTTTATTTTATTTTTTTGAGATGGAGTCTCGCTCTGTCGCCCAGACTGGAGTGCAGTGGTACGATCTCGGCTCATTGTGACCTCTGCCTCCCAGGTTCAAGCGATTCTGGGACTACAGGTGCACACCACCACGCCCAGCTAATTTTTTTGAATTTTTAGTAGAGACAGGTTTGCACCATGTTGGCCACGCTGGTCTCGAACTCCTGACCTCATGACCTGCCTGCCTCGGCCTCCCAAAGTGCTGTGATTACAGGCGTGAGCCATCACACCCAGCTCCTCTCGTCATATTTTTATACCTGCATAGTATTCCCTTTTTGGATGCATCTTAACGTTACTGTTGGAAATTTAAGTTATTTGCAAGGTTTCCTATTATAAACAAAACTGCAGTTAATGACGTGTGCAGACCTCATTTCATATATTTATCCACTTATCTGTGATATAAGTACCTAGAAGGAAAGGCTATATACATTCAGAATTTTAGTAGACATTGCTCAGTTGCCTTCCACAAGGTTGGACTAATTTATGTACAGCAATATATGAGAGCCAATTTGCCCCACAATGCTTGCCATCCCAATATTTAGATTTTTATTCAGATTCCTCAGCTTATAGAAAGTGTATTTTATAGAACATTTTCTAATCTTGGAACACTGTGAAAGTTAAAATTCTTCTTACTATGTACGGCAGTTCTCTGCCTAAACAATTTGTTAGGTTCTAAAATATAAAAACATTATGTGAACATCAAGGTGCATGGATTCCCTCATTTATTATAATTTTTATATTTTAAGATATATCTCAAAAAATGGAGAAACATACTCTGAGCTTCAATATACTCAAATGCAATTCTAGTACATGGCTTTAAAACAGATTTTGCTTTTCTGAATTGGAATTTGAAATGCCAAAATATCTATGTCGTACTTAGATGTAATGTTTATTACCACAGGTGTAATAACAAATGTAATCATTGTCAATTAAACAATTTTATTAACATGTATGATATGCAGGGAAGTGGCCAGATCTTGAAAATAGAAAGAAAAATAACATAACTGTTACCCCTGCCCTCAAAGTAATTATCATGCATTAATAATTACCACAGAATATAGTAAAGACAACTTCCAAGTGGAGAAGTATTTTATTTTAACCAATGAAAAGCCTTTTTACCTATAAAATACTATCTCTTATTAAAATACACCTAGGCTGGGCACGGTGGCTCATGCCTGTAAGCCCAGCACTTTGGGAGGCTGAGGCGGGAGGATCACAAGCTCAGGAGATTGAGACCATCCTGGCTAACACGATGAAACCCCATCTTTACTAAAAATACAAAAAATTAGCCGGGTGTGGTGGCAGGCACCTGTAGTCCCAGCTACTCGGGAGGCTGAGGCAGGAGAATGGCGTGAACCCTGGAGGCAGAGCTTGCAGTGAGCCGAGATCGTGCCACTGCACTCCAGCCTGGGTGACAAAGAGAGACTCCGTCTCAAAAAAAAAAATACACCTAATCCCTTTTGTTGTGAAATAAATTTATGCTTGGTGTGAAAATCAGTTCCATTGGGTTAATATCTATTATTTGTGTTATGAAGTTAATTTCTGTCCATGCAAAAGTATGATTCCAGATAATTACATTGACAATGCTACAAATTTTGGCAGCGTGGTCATCTCCCTTATATTTTCTTCCACTGGTCCATAAAAACTAAAATATTGCAGCTGACAATTACAATATCTAATTTTATATCCAAAATAACTTATTTACATTGTTGCTTTTTCCCCATAATTTTAAATGACCAGTCTTTTCTGAATGGACATCTTAGCTAAAAACATCTGATCATTTTATTGGGAACAGGAGATAATAACTAGTTCGGTAAAAAGTGAAAGTGTTCTAGTTTTGCTTAACATGATAACTCTGGTCCCAGAACTGCTGAAAAAATGCACTATACAGTTTCATAACTAAGTCCTGTCCTCAAAATGAAAGATTGTAAGGAATATGATGTGTTTGAGTCTGTGTAGGAGACTTGTAATGTTAGAAGGGTTCTTTTTTTCCATTCATATATGGAATTTAATTCCTCTTTCACTTAAAAGAGGAAGGACAGGGAGCCTCAGCAGCCCAGCAAAAGCCACACAGCCAGACAGCAACATGGTGGAATGAGAAGAACATGGAGCCAGGAGAACTGGGTGCCAACCTGAGCTCTGACAGCCAATGATCCAGGGCAAATTACCAGGCACCCAGAAGAAACAGGTGTCAACCTCGGCTCTGACAGCCAATGAGCCAGGGCAAATTACCTGCCAAATCTTCACCCATTTTCTCAGCTGTTAAACTTCACCAGATGTTCTCTAAGATTTCCAGTTCTGATATTCTCATCTATATTCTGACATTTCCAACCTTCACCCTGTACTTCTTCTTCCCAAGAGAGCAGATGGGAAGATCAGATAAGTATATCAAATCTGAGTAGGAAAGAGGTAAATTGTGACTTTCAGTACCTTTGGTACACTCTAGTCCAGAAATGCTTTTGGTGGCAGAACAGTGGCTAGTGAAAGAAAAAAGTGCAGTAGGAGACAATTATGCAAGCAAAAAATGCTTATTTCTTTCCTTCTCCAAATGTGAAAAACAAAAATGTGACTGAGTACTGTATGCTGTTATAAGATTTTCCATTTATAGAGTCTTATAGTAATATTCATTCAAGTCCTAATTTTCCAAGGTTATTTTTAACCTTAGTAACAGTATGATTGTTCTACTTCACTATGGTAACCATATAACATCAATTTTCCAAGACAGCCTCAATTTTAATTCACTTGTCCCTAATTTAGGCCAAATTTTAGACTTATCCCTTTTGTAAGTTTAGGGAATATGATTACCCATGTATTTAATTATCCCCTGTCTGTGTCTTTCTTTCTTGATTACAGTAACAAATTTGACATGAAAATAAAAGAGTAAGGAGAGACCCAGATTTTAATATTTCACATCTTTGTTCTTGACAACTGGTCTCACAAGCTGATATGGTGACAGAAGAGATGGAGGCTCACAGAAAATCTACCCATTAAGTAGACACAGATACTAGGAGATATTTGGCTACATTAACTGACCACATAGAGTTTAGAAGGCCTGGAAAGAAAAGTCGGGATTGTTTTATTGTTAGTGGCATTTTCAAATGAAGATACTAGGTTCCCTATCAGGGGAAAGAAGTCAACCAAATTTAAGAAGCCAGAAAGGCTGACAGTTGTCTTCTGGGAAAAATATACAAGGGCCACAAGACCTTAGTAACTAGACTGAGGTCCCAGGTACTACACAGGATTCCACATAGAAAAGAGAAGGAAGAGGGCAAAGAAGGTTATCAGAAATGCCCAATGCTGGATACAACGATATATGGAAGAAAGGAAAATGTTTATTACTTTTTTATATATTGACTATAGGCATCATGACACTGTGTTCCTAAATCCTTTAGTATATATGATCAAAATAAAAGTAGTTTTTAAACTGCACTGCATTATATTCCTCTTTCAAAAAAAAACTGCTATAAGCTATAAAGTCTTTCAGAAAAAAAAATGCAAACACACGATATTGTATAGTTCATTTCAGGGGAGTCACAGCTTCCCAGAAAGTCATCCACAGACTTCAATTCAAAACTTTTAGCAAACAGAGATAATATCTTTTAAAGATAACCTAGGAGTACAGTGCCTGCAAATGCCAAGGCTAGTTTGCAACTAAGAGTATTTAGGTAGCCCAGTGACTGGAGGGAGACTCTTTCTAGAACTGGGAGAATAATTAGTAAAGTCAGTCTCATGGGGAGCAGAAGTTATCCTGTTTGGTCTAGAAAGTGGTGTAGGGCTTAGATATTTGGTATGAAAATCAGTAGGCCTGGCTCTTGAAAGCTGAATCTGGCAAAGGCTGAGAAATGATGTGTTTGATGAGGTTGACGTAAACAAAAAACCTACTGCCTGTGCACCATGACCTACACCACAGACAAAAATAAAGTTGGGCTTTTCTAAGGGTCAAGCATGAATAGTAAAGGTCAGTGAAGAGGGTTCTGCTAATGGCATTTGGCAAAAGGTAAAAGAAAGAAAGAAAGATGGTGACCAGATGTTCTCTATTCAGAATATGTAAAAGGGAAATTACATTACAGTAGTTGGAATTCAAGTTATATAAAAGGAAAATCTTCCATCCAGTGAACTTTGTAAAGCATGAGACCTAGTTACTGATGGACAGACACTATTATTCTCCTTCCATGAATTATTCAAAAATAGAACAGATATTTGTGTGTTTTTAGAGATTTGAATATCAGGTTTCCAGAAACAAAAGTTCAGGTCGGGCATTCATGGAGATATTCAAATTCCTTGAAAGACTGACATATCCATCTATTTGATATTTATTTCATTATAAAAATGTTTATAGTTATTTTTAAATCTATGAATTCCTCTAATCTGACATGTCACCCAAACTTTTCCATAAAAAATTACTGAGAATAAGAATTGCTTGATGTAATTCACAATCAATATAATCATGCGGACTCCATTCAGCATCTTTAGTGTTCTTATTCATTCTAATTAACTTGTATTAAGAACAATTAATACTGAAACCATCAAGCTGTTGCCATCAAGTTATACAGCCCTAATTGAAATTATATTTTTAAGCAAAATGATTCTGATATCTACATATATATGCTGAAAATAATATCCTAAGGAAGTACACTCTAGAAAACTATGCAGAAAATAATGGAAAAGTAAATACAAAAGATGTTCTGGAAAGACTGTTAAAAAGTAATGAGATTTACAGATTGACTAAAACACCAGGAAAACATCCAAAGAATATTTGACATTTGGTCAGTCAGTCAGAGGAGAGTTGGCAGTTGGTCAGGAAAAATGTGAATCATAAAAGTCTATCTCTTCCATTATACAATGCATATGAATCAGATGTCTGTTAGCTCTTTCTTGGTCTCAAATCTAAAGTCAGCAACTGCTTTATTTATTTGGCTTTGTGACCCAGATTAGATTTCCTGTTCTTTCAACTTGTAATACGTGTAGCTCACACTCACACAGAATTTGGGGTACAGTGTAATGATCCTCCCATCCATTCACACCATCTTTTATTTTGGCCAATTGCTGGGACAAAATTGCCATGTCTATCACCTACAGCAGAAATTTGGCCTTCCAGCCAAATATTAGGAAGCACAGTAGTGACTGCTATGGCAACAGACTAAACAGACCATCTAAAAGGTAGTTGGAAGAAGAGGTAAGCTATTCCAAATACAGAGAGGTAGGAAAGTTTAAATTTCTCAAATCCTAAAATATGAAAACCAAGAGCATACACATCATAGTTATGGCAATCTTGATGAAAATATAAATAATTTTTTCTATTGTTTTATCAATATTACTTTCTAAGAATTTGTTAAATGACTTAATCTCAGTTTCTAATGAGCTACAAATTCAAAGGAAATTTTCAAAATAATAACGCTTGTCCAAAGTTTCCAAATGCTGACTCCTTAAATAAGATCACATACAAATAATTTGAAATGATTTCATTCCTTTAGAGTTGTTCCCATCTAGCCTCCCAGTTGAAAAGAACAATATTAGCAGTACCAAATGTAAGCAACGAAGGAAGAATGGACACCACCTGTCCAAACCCTCCAAACCCTACCTTCAGTTTTTTTCTCTGAAAGCTTTTAGTTTTCTTGGTCCTTCCATCATAAACAAACACACACAGAGACACACACACATACATACACACACACACACATACACACACTACCTTACCAACTTTTTATCAGGACAAAGTTTTTTTAGTCACTTGTACAAAAGCATATGATGATTGCCCACTGTATCTGTGGGGTTGGCTGAAACTTTAAAACTGATCATGAAGAGAAACAGCATTTATGGTTCACCAACTAGTTCTCTAAAACAGTGAATCTAAGATCTGTCTGACTCAGTGTTCTTTACAAAAAATATTTTTTTAACATTCTTGTACTATCATGAAATTTTCAGAACATATAACACACACACATACCTAATTTTAAATCCCTATATTGTTCTAATTACATAAGAACAATATAATCTAATTAATCCCTATATTGTTCTAATAAGAAATTAAAAAGGAATTTAAAATAAAATAATAAGCATTTCAATATTCAGATGCTCAACCATGATGACACTAGATGACGGGGAATAATAAGATTCTCATTGTCAACCAATATGGATTTATAATAAGTAGGACAATATTCATCTGGTTATTGCAGATGCATTTTGATATTCAACATCTAGATATAAAAACTAAATTGTTATGGTCAGATTAAATGTATGTCGCAGTTGCATTCCAGAGAAATTTATTACATATTAAAACTATTCAGAAAATAGTTGATGATTGCATATATAATGAAGTTGTTCCTATGCTCAAATAATTACAAATGGATTTTTCACTTACATGAATGACTGGCAAGACCTTCAGTCAAGCAGGACATAGGAGAATTCTTTCCTGCATTCCAGGAAATAAAGCATCTCCAGTTTCCAGCCACTTGATGTCATTTCAATTGTTATAACAAATAAAATGCTCTCAAAAACATCCAAAATTCCCCTAGAGAGAAGTACCCCATCCTCCACCACCAACCTTGAGAACCACAGGTCTAGAAGGAGATAGCTGGGCAACTTTAAACGCATATTGGATGTAAGGTGGGACATGGAGTGTTTCCTTTGGGGAGATTATAACAGAATATATGTGTGCCATTACAAGTACAGTCATGTACTGCATAATACTTTAGTCAACAGTAGACGATATATACAATGGTAGTCCCATATGTTTATAATGGAGCTGAAAATCTCCTATTCCCTAGTGACGTAGCTTTCCTAACATTGTAGTACAACTCATTACTCACATGTTTTTGGTGATTCTGGTGAAACAAATCTACTATGCTGCCAGTTGCATAAAAGTGTAGAGTAATGCCCTAGGTCTTCACATTCACTCACCACTCACTCACTCAGAGCAATTTCTAGTGCTGCATCCTCCATTCATGGTACATGCCCAATAGAGGTGTACCTTTTTAAATCTTTTATATCATGTTTGTTACTATATCTTTTCTATGTTTAGATAGATTTAGATACACAAGTACATACCATTGTGTTACAATTGCCTAGAGTATTCAGTACAGTAACATGCTGTAAGGATTGTATCCTACGTGTGTAGTAAGCTGTACTATCTAGGTTTGTCTAAGTACACTCTTTGATATTTGCACAAAGACAAAATCACCTAATGAAGCATTTCTCAAAATACATCTCCATCATTAAGTGACACATAACTACACTTTCGAGTTCAAAGAAGTGGAATATGCAAACTATGCTCTCTGACTATAAAGAAAATAAAAGTCAATAACAAAGGTAAGTGTTAAATTAAGTATGCTCTCTGACTATGAAGAAAATAAATTGAAAGTCAATAACAAAGTTAAATTTTAAATTAAGCATGTAAACAATCAATTGCATTCTTACATACCAGCTACAAACAGCTAGAAAATATGTGTGTAAGATACAATTTATAATAGCAAAAATACAAAGAATGAAAGAAAAATATAACAAAATATGTAACATAATTCCAAGAGGCATATTATAAAATTTTATTGAAATTCATCAAAGAAAATCTAAATAATTGAAAACATTTAATATGGATATTGAAAGGAAAACTGTATTTTGACCATGTCTGTTTTCAAGTGACATAAATGTGTAACATCAAATGATATACTATGCAGTCATGAAAATGAATGAACTACAGCTTTTTGAAGCAACATAAATAAATCTTAAAAACAACATGTTTATAGAAAGAAGGGAAATTCTAAAGCATGTGTATTGTTTGATTATATTTATAGTAAATTCACAAACAGGAAAAACTAAACTGTATTGTTTAGGGATGCACACATGGTGGTAAAACCATAAAGAAAAGCAAAGAGACAGTTACAGTAAATCAGAATGGTGGTTAACTCTATAGGGAAACAGACAGTGTATAATCAGGAGTAGCTTCAATAAGATAAATATATATGCAACCCAAGAAAAAATAGACAAGATATATGAATCCTTGGACTCATAAAAACAATAAAATTTAAATTTTAAGTTATTTCATAGTAAAATTGAAAGACAAAAATCTTAAAAGCAATCAAAAAGAAAAGACAGATGACATACAAAGAACATTTATCATAAAATAACCTATTCAGAGTACTGAGGAAAAATATTGCCTAAAGAGAAATCTCCACTTAGCTAAATTATTGCACAAGCTGCAGTGTGAAAGAAGAATTTCAGAAAAAGACCTACTGGAAAATTGATCTTTTACTTAAGCAACCACAGTGGTACCCAGGAATATGAAAGATTGGTACCAGTTGCTTGAGCATGGTGAGGGAGCAGGCAGAGAGCCTCTTCAGAAAAGTTGGAAAGGGCCAAAGGTTACAAAAATTCCTGGGAGACCAAGATCATATGAAAAACACTAATTCAAAATGAACCAGAGACCTATGTATTATAAGAGCAAAACTACAAAACTCTTGGAAGGAAGCACACGAGTAAATCATTGTGACCTTAGATTAGGCAATTTCTTACGTGACATCAGAAGAACAATCAGCAAAAGAAAAAAAATAGATTTACCAGATTAACATAAACTTGGTGCCTTACAGCAAGAGATATTTATTCTCTCACATTTGGGAAGGCTAGAAGTCCAAAATCAAGGTATCAGTGGAGCCATGTTCTCTCTGAAGGGTCAAAGGAGCCTCTTTCCTTGACTTTCTTTAGCTTGCCAGCAACCCTTTGTGTTCTTAACTTGTAGACACAGCCTTCCAATCTCCATCATCAAATGACGTTCTCCATGTGTGTTCTGTATCCAAATTTGTCTCTTCTTATAAAGACACCAGTCACTGGATTAGGGCCCATTCTAATCCAGTAAGACCTCATCTCAACTTAATTACATCTTCAAAGACCTTGTTTCCAAATGTGGTTACATTCAAAAGTACTTGGAGTTAAGACTTCAAATCTTTTAGGGGACGTAATACAACCTTCAGGAATCTCAACTTTGATAAAATAATTTCACCAAAGTAGATATACAAATATCTAATAAATGTATAAAAAGTGCTCATTAGCCAACAGGAAATCAAAATCACAATGTAATACCACTTAACACTCAGAGAAATGGCTAGACTCATAAAATAAACAAAATAAACAAAAACAGGTATTGGTGAGGAAGAAACTGAAACTCTCATACACTGCTAGAAGGAATGTAAAATGTTGTAGCCACTTTGAAAAACAGTTTGGCAGTTCCCCAAATAGTTAATCATAGAGTGACCATATGACCCAAATATTCCACTCTTATATGAATGAAAACATATACTTACACAAAAGCTTGTACACCAAAGTTTATATCACAATTATTAATAATAGCTAAAAGGTGAAAAGCCAAATGTCCATCAACTGATGAGAGTGGATAAATATTCATGTGGTATATCCATACAAGGGAATATTATTCAGCCATAAAAAAGACGTGAAATAGGCTGGGTGCGGTGGCTGACGTCTGTAACCCACCGCTTTGGTAGGCCGAGGTGGGCTGATCACGAGGTCAGGAATTTGAGACCAGCCTGATCAACATGGTGAAACCCTGTCTCTACTAAAAATACAAAAATTAGCTGGGTGTGGTGGCATGCTCCTGTAATCCCAGCTACTCCAGAAGCTGAGGCAGGAGAATCACCTGAACCTGGGAGGCGGAGATTACAGTGAGCCAAGATTGCACCGCT
>NW_012101399.1:5317442-5321677 GCF_000951045.1 Mandrillus leucophaeus | reverse complement strand
AAAATATCTAAAAATATTTATTATAGTGTAATATGTGATACTGGCAATTTGGAGGCAACCTGGGTGTTCACTGCTATATATTTGCTTATTAAAAATACATTCACAAAACATTCATTTTGCAAAAACACGTACAAATGAAAAGGAACACGTTAAATGCATTTTTAAAATAATTGCCTAAGAAGAAGAAAATAGGAGCAATACATATAGGAATAAAAGAGAACTAATTATTTTCATGTAATGTACCCATCATTTTTCAAAAGCAATAGAATAAGAAGGCCAAGAAATTGGGGAATGAGGATACTGAATGTGGAGCACAGTGGGGTTGATGCCTGTGTCTGGACCTTTACATGCTCCTGGAGACATGATTCACAAAAGCAAGCTGACTCCTACCAAGTCCAGAGGAGATATGGGCAATGTGTGTCTTACATTACATTTATATTTACAGAAATGCTTTTAGGGTCAAACATAAGTGGTTTACTAAAAGTCATTTGGCCAACTATGAAAATAAGTCCATCAAATCAAGTAGGCCAACCAAACCCACCACCAAAAGATTCTTGGCATATATTAGATATTCTTGTTGGTTTCATAGCCCAGTGCTTTTTTATCAATCCATTTATCCTTTCATTCAATATTTTTAGACATTATGATTCCTTCTGTATTATCTTTATTGACTATTTAGTACAAAGATGCATCTCCAGATATGTGGGCTTTATATGTTTCCCTATCCCAAAGTGGCATTAAAAAATTGTGTTATCTACTGTGTTTTTACATTCAGTAAATAGTATTCAGATAGAGTTCCGGTTTTATTTGTTCCCATACCCTTTGGGTCACAGTATTTTTGAAATAAATTTTAAAAGGAAGTTCTTCATTAGTATGAACTCTTTGTTTAGTCAGAATTACAATCACCAAACTAAGAGTTCTAAGAAAATTGGCATTGTTTCCACAAGAAACAAATGGTATCACTTCATTTTTAAGATATAACATTCTCTTCTCTTTGGATAAAACACTTTGTTGCCTAAAATTGTCAGTAGTTCCAGCACCATTTCTCTGGCTAACTGAATATGTGGCAGACATTTAAATTATTTCCAGACCTCGTGCTATTTTTGTATTAGTCATCAGAGCAAATTCTATTCAGCATACTCTTCCCTCAGAAACAATTTTTCAGACAAACACCCTACATCTGAGAAGTAAGAAGCAATTGGAATTGGCATTCAAAGAAAATCCATGTTTAACAACTGCAGATTTGCTGCTAATAAATAGTTAAAAATAAATGAAGTTTCTTAACTGTTAAGTAAACATGTACAAGACAATATGCTTTTTCTAGGAATAAAATATAAACAATACACAAAAAGCACTTCATTTTTTGGCCAAAAGGTAAAAATCACCTCTTTTTAACAAACAATATTTAGAAAAAATGCCACTGTTAGTGTCTATTTTATATCAATTAAACTCTTTATTAAAATAATATATCTCTTACACAAAACTACGTATTAGAAAAGAGGGAGAAATTGTGTAGCTTTTGGTCAAGAAGACAATTTTACATTAATCAGATTTGAGTGTCAGATCCAGCTTTGCTATTCACCAGTTGCTTAATCTTTCAAAGCCTTTGCAAAATGAGGATACTAAATAAGATGATCACGTGTGTCTCTAAAACTTTGCAATACTCTGAAACCAAAATCGAGCCTTATCTTAAGGAAATGCAATGAGAGATTCCATAGAATTGGTCCATTACCATTACCAATTCCAGTACTTAACCATTTTGAATGTCAGGAAATTCATCTTAGCCAAGCTAAATCTTAAGCCTTTCTCATAATTCTTTCCACTATGTGGTTAGAAAACAGAGGGTTATTTTCCCTTGTATGGAAAAAAATTAATTCTATTCTTGAATATAGCTAATAAATTATTCCTCACATTTTATTCTCCAGACTGAATAGTCCCAAACCTTCCTTCAAAAATCTCAATCTCCCAGAACTTCCAATACTATGCTGAATAGGAGTAGTGAGAGAGGGCATCGTTGTCTTGTGCCGGTTTTCAAAGGGAATGCTTCTAGCTTTTGCTCATTCAGTATGATGTTGGTTATGGTTTTGTCATAAAGAGCTCTTATTATTTTGAGATACATTTCAACATGCCTAGTTCATTGAGAGTTGTTAGGATGAAGCGGTGTTGAATTTTATTGAAGGCCTTTTCTGCATCTATTGAGGTAATCATGTGGTTTTTATTGTTGGTTCTGTTTATATATGCATTATGTTTATTGATTTGTGTATGTTGAACCAGCCTTGGATCCCAGGGATGAAGCTGACTTGATCGTGGTGGATAAGCTTTTTGATGTGCTGCTGGATTCGGTTTGCCAGTATTTTATTGAGGATTTTCACATCAATGTTCATCAGGGCTATTGGCCTGAAATGTTCTTTTTATGTTGTGTCTCTCCCAGGTTTTAGTATCAGGATGATGCTGGCCTCATAAAATGAGTTAGGGAGGATTCCCTGTTTTTCTATTGTGTGGAATAGTTTCAGAAGGAATGGTACCAGCTCTTCTTTGTACCTCTGGTAGAATTCAGCTGTGAATTCATCTGGTCCTCGGCTTTTTTTTGTTGGTAGATCATTAATTACTGCTTCAATTTCAGAACTTGTTATTGGTCTATTCAGGGATTCAACTTCTTCCTGGTTTAGACTTAGGAGGGTGTATGTGTCCAGGAATTCATCCATTTCTTCCAGATTTTCTAGTTTATGTGCATAGAGGTGTCTACAGTATTCTCCAATGATAGTTTGTATTTCTGTGGGATCAGTGGTGATATCCCCATTGTGATTTTCTATTGTGTCTATTTGATTCTTCTCCTTTTTCTTCTTTATTAGTCTGGGTGGCATTCTATCTATTTTGTTGATCTTTTCAAAAACCAGCTCCTGGATTAATTGACTTTTTGAAGCGTTTTTTGTGTCTCGATCTCTTTCAGTTCTGCTCTGATCTTAGTTATTTCTTGTCTTCTGCTAGCTTTTGAATTTGTTTGTTCTTGCTTCTCTAGTTCTTTTAATTGTGATGTTAAGGTGTCGATTTTAGATCTTTCCTGTTTTCTCTTGTGGGCATTTAGTGCTATAAATTTCCCTCTACGTACTGCTTTAAATGTGTCTCAGAGATTCTGGTACGTTTTGTCTTTGTTCTCACTGATTTCAAGGACCTTATTCATTTCTGCCTAAATTTCATTATTTACCCAGTAGTCATTCAGGAGCATGTTGTTCAGTTTTCATGTAGTTGTGTGGTTTTGAGTGAGTTTCTTAATCCTGAGTTCTAATTTGATTGTCTGTGGTCTGACAGACTGTTATGACTTCCATTCTTTTGCATTTGCTGAAGAGTTTTTTACTTCCAGTTATGAGGTCAAGGCAATCAGACAAGAGAAAGAAATAAAGCGTATTCAAACAGGAAGAGAGGAAGTCAAATTGTCTCTGTTTGCAGATGACATGATTGCATATTTAGAAAACCCCATTATCTCAGTCCAAAATCTCCTTAAGCTGATAAGCAACTTCAGCAAAATCTCAGGATACAAAATCAATAAGCAAAAAGCACAAGCATTTCTATACACCAATAATCAACAAATAGAAAGTCAAATCATGAGTGAACTTCCATTCACAATTGTTACAAAGAGAATAAAATACCTAGGAATATAACTTACAAGGGATGTGAAGGACCTCTTCAAGGAGAACTACAAACCACTGCTCAAAGAAATAAGAGAGGACACAAACAAATGGAAAAGCATCCCATGCTCATGGATAGGAAGAATCAATATGGTGAAAATGGCCATACTGCCCAAAGTAATTTATAGATTCAGTGTTATTCCCATTAAGCTACCATTGACTTTCTTCACAGAATTACAAAAGAAAAAACTACTTTAAATTTCATATGGAACCAAAAAACAGACTGTATAGCCAAGAAAATCCCAAGCAAAAAGAACAAAGCTGGAGTCATCATGCTACCTGACTTCAAACTGTACTACAAGTTTAGAGTAACCAAAACAGCATGGTACTGGTACCAACACAGATATATAGACCAATGGAACTGAACAGAGACCTCAGAAATAACGCCACACATCTACAACCATCTGATCTTTGACAAACCTGACAAAAACAAGAAATGGTGAAAGGATTCCCTATTTAATAAATGGTCTGGGAAAACTGGCTAGCCATATGCAGAAAACTGAAACTGGACCCCTCCTTACACCTTATACAAAAATTAACTCAATATAG
>NW_012101399.1:5302778-5316866 GCF_000951045.1 Mandrillus leucophaeus | reverse complement strand
TGGAGATATAGGAATGCTTTTACACTGTTGGTGGGAGTGTAAATTAGCTCAATCATTGTGGAAGACAGTGTGGTGATTCCTCAAGGATCTAGAATGAGAAATACTATTTGACCCAGCCATCCCATTACTGCGCATATACCCAAAGGATTATAAATCATTCTACTATAAAGACACATGCACACATATGTTTACTGCAGCACTGTTCACAATAGCAAAGACTTAGAACCAACCCAAATACCCATCAATGATAGACTGGATAAGGAAAATGTGGCACATATACACCATAGAATACTATGCATCCATAAAAAAGGATGAGCTCATGTCCTTTGCAGGGACATGGATGAAGCTGGAAACCATCACTCTCAGCAAGTTAACACAAGAACAGAAAACCAAACACCACATGTTCTCACTCATAAGTGGGAGCTGAACAATGAGAACACATGGACACAGGGAGGGGAACATCACACACCAGGGCCTGTCGAGGGGTGGAGGGCTAGGGGAGGGATAGCATTAGGAGAAATATTTAATGTAGATGATGAATTGATGATTGCAGAAAATCACCATGGCACATGTATACCTATGCTACAAACCTGCATGCTCTGCACATGTATCCCAGAACTTAAAGTATAATTTTTTTAAAAAAAGTCTCAATTTCCAACTATTTAGAAACAATTTCCAACTACTCATGCAGTGGATTTCCTGTGATTGTTCTCAAGTTTTTTAGATTTTAGCTCTGGATCTCAAAACCAGACAATGAAATTCATGAAAGCTCTGAGGAGAGGTGAATGTTATTCTCCACCAGTTTGTGGGCATGGATAAGTAACCCAGATATTTCAGAAACTAAGAAAACCTTTACTCCTTGTATAGCATGACCACCAATTTTGTGAAATGATTATAACTTTCCTAAGCCAAAATGTCTTAGGAAATGACTGGGTAGTTCTCCTCTACCATCTACAAACCAAGAAGAAGGTACAAATAACTCTTCTTTATAGTATTCTAAGGAAAGACAGATTTCAAAGTAGGTAGATCAAAACACTGGTTATTTTCTGATCCCTAACAATATATGATGATTTTGTATGTGAAGTCTCAGATAAAATCATATTTATATGATGGAAAGCATTATGATGGCAGAAAGGATAGAAAGTTTTGAATGTGTGAAATCTCACTCAAAATGTATCACTTACTATATGTGACAGCCTATGTGCTTTCCATAGCTTATCACTTGATTTCTCTGGGCATTACTTTCCTCAAATGCACTTAAGAGGAATGAGCTATCACTTCATACCTATTAGAATAGGTATGATCAAAAATACAAAAGAAAAGTGTTAACAGGGATATGGAGAAAAGGGAGCCCTGGTACACTGTTGGTAAAAATGTAAATTAATACAGCTATTATAAAAAAATGAAGGTTCATCAAAAAAATTAAAAATAGAACTACCATATGATCCAATAATCTCACTACTGAATACATAGCCAAAGGAAATTAAATCAGTATGTTGATGAGCTATCTACACTCTCATGTTCATTCCAGGATTATTCACAATAGACAAGACATGGAATCAACCCAAGTGTCCATCAAGTAAGGGAAAGAATGGATAAAGAAAATATGATATATATACAGAACAGAATACTATTCAGCCCTAAAAAGAGAAGAGAATCCTGTCATTTGCAACAACACAGATGAACCTGGAGGACATTTTACTAAGTAAGTCAGGCACCGAAAGACAAATATCATGGGATCTTACTTATATATGAAATCTAAAAAGTTGAAGTCATGGAAGCAGAGGGTAGAATGATGATTACCAGAGCTTTGGGAGCCAGGAGAATTGGGAAGATATTGGTCAAAGGACACAAAATTTGACTTAGGCAGAAGGAGTAACTTTGGGAGATCTATTGCATCACATGGTGACTACAGTTAATAGCTATGCATTGTACGCTTGAAAATCACTGACAGCAATTTTAAGTGTTCTTACCACACACACAAAAATGATAAGAATGTCACATAATGCATATGTTAAATAGCTTGATTTAGCTGTTCTACAATGTATACATATTTCAAAACATCATTTTATATACCATAAATATATATAATTTTGTCAATAAAAATATTTTTAAAATAATGATATATACTTCCTAAGATTGTTGTAAAATTCTAATAAGATAAATAAAGTATAACCCAGATATACAGTATCCTTTTATCTACTCAGCCTAACTCTGGTACGACACTGATAGAAAATTAAACTCCTTCACAAGCATCCACAGAAAATCCATTTATAGCAAGTATATTGTACTTTGGGTATTTTTACTGAAGATTTATGAAGTCTGAGGGGGTCACATTACACAACACATAGCATTTCACTTATAAGTTATATGCTATGTGTTGTGTATAAGTGAAATGCTATGTGTTGTGTGATGTTTTGTCCATAAGTTCTGTCTTCTCCTAACCTTGGATTCAGCCTTGCAAATGCTCCTTTCCTTCCTCTGGCATCCCTCTCACAGCCTGAATTGTCCCACCCTTAGTTACATGAACAATTCAGCCCAGCCTCAGTTTCTGCGCTAAAAACACAGACCTTTCTCTAGCAAAGTGGTCAGCAAATTACAGAACACACTGGAGAATTATAGCTAACTTGGCTTTTTTTCTACTATATAAGCAAAGAACTTTCTTGATAAAGTGCTTAATGAAAGTTACTTTTTTTCATTCATCCCTGTGGGAAATTATACCAAACAGAATTAGTATTTCATGCCAAAGGCAAAAAAAAAAAACAACAAAAAACAAATATTGAATAATGATATATTTTTATCTTTATACTTTTGTTCTCTAGCTTTACAATTTATTGTTTCAAATATTTCTATTGTTCATGGTTAACCTACTCAGTAATAAAAAATAAAATATAATGCATTGATACTCTTCAATGCAAGACCTGTGGGCAATTATTGAATGAGCACAATTTTTATTTTTTTAGTTTGTGTATAATTATTTTTATCTTTAATCTTTTTCTTAACTTATGATATTCCACTTTTTGCTCTGCTTGGTGACTTAGTTATTTCTAGAAAAAAGGATCCTTAACTGGAAAAGCTCTTCGAGGATTTTAGTTCCTTTGGCTATAGTAAATCAAGCATGAGCCATATAACAGTGAAGCTTATTGAAGCTCTGAGATGATTAACAGAAATACAGTTTTTCGATTTACTTATCTATCACATGCCTGCCTACTTTTGCATAGAAGTTATTAATTATATTCAATGATATTTGATTCTTAGACTACCTAATTTTAAATGTTAGCAAAGTATTTTTATTAGCATTAAATGATTCTCATAAAAGGAAAATGCTACCTTCTAAATTTCTGCAGCATAGTTTTCTCATTTGCCATTTGGGTATCTTTTTTCAAAATATCATTATTTATATAGTAAATGTATATATAATAATTTAAAAATGGAGTATCTTTTTAATTACATTAGCTTTCTTGCTTTCTTTCTTTTTTTTATTTTGAGATGGAGTCTTGCTGTGTTGCCAGGCTGGAGTGCAGTGGCATGATCTCAGCTCACTGAAACCTCTGCCTCACAGGTTCAAGTGATTCTTCCGCCTCAGCCTCTCCAGCAGCTGGATTACAGGCATGCACGACCACACTGGCTAATTTTTGTATTTTTAGTAGAGACAGGGCTTCACCATATTGGCCAGGCTGGTGTCAAACTCCTGACCTCGTGATCTGCCCGCCTCAGCCTCCCAAAGTGCTAGGATTACAGGTATGAACCACTGTGCCTGGCCTAATCACATTATTTTTCAAATAAAAGAGAATGCTTTCTTCTAAAGTTCCAATCTTCTGGAATTAATTCTACCATCCATAATTTGGAGGCAAATCTTACAGATTACTATTAGTTTACTGTGTTTTGATTTTTAAACCTCCTTTTTAAATACCCCCCAACTAACTGGTTAACTAAAAATACATAAAAACACAGAAAGCTTCTTTTTCCAAATAACACTATTCTTTTTGATTGTTTGTAACAACCCAACATCATGAACCAATTGATTTCGTGTTTGCATGAGGTTTAACATTATGAAATTTTCACTTTTTAGGCAAAAAATAGCTGAATATCAGCAATTTAATATGGTTTAGACTGATAACTACCTTTCTGTTCCAGAAGCAAAATATTGATACATATTTCTTCCTATCAGTTACACAAAAAGCTGCTAGGAAATTGTGGTAATCTGTCTCACACACACTACACAGAATGCTTATGATTTCAAATTTTTGTCTCATCAACCAAGTTCTACATTTGTTTTCTCCAAATTAGGCAGTGTGTACTCTGAGAACAGAGATGAAGATGATTGTGTTAGGGCTTTTATTCACTATGTGTAATAACCACCACATGCTATTTAATGTCATATACTTACTGGATTACGTGCCTGCTGAGATGTCTTAGCCCCTGTTGCTTACTTACAGTAAATTGTGTCCTGTGAGGTTAAGGGCATAGAAAAATCTGGGAATATTTTTCTGGTTTTATGAATGACATCAGATTTCCAAATGACTGCTAAATATGTGCTGGAGTTTTCAAGTGCATGCTGACCATATTGCATAAAATTATTGTCCGATTGCCACATTTAAATTTTCCGTAGGAATTGCTCAGTTATGAGTCACATTATGTAAGTTTGACTCACTTAAGGCTCTAGCATTTTAGAAATCTATCTTATAAAAAAATATATTTAAATAAGTTGGAATACTTCTATATTGTTTCTGGAAAATAGCATCGGAACTTAGATTTAATATATTTTTAAAACCTTAGATTTGTTTTCTCTTTTGCAATGATGTATTATTTCATACTTTCTGGTAGTTTTCAAAATTTTTGAGTTCTCATCTCATTTCTCTTGGATGTATTACTTAAATTTCCTGCTCAATTGCCATAAATTCTGTCTAAAAAATAAGACAGAATTATTTATTTATTGGCATTTATTTTTCTTATTTTGCTAATTTAGAAAAGGTATATTTTATGAATGCTCATCATTGTAACCTAAATTGATTTTTGGAGTAAAACAGATCTGCATTTGAATCTCAGTTTTGCCATGCATCAACTATAAAACTCTGGGGACATTATTTTGCCACTCCAACTCTATTTTCTCATTTGTACAATGAAGATAATAAAAATTATATGTAGAAATGAAACTAGGCAACATATAAAATACATAATTTGGGGACCAACCTATACTAAGTGATGAATAAAATCAGTCATTATTAATAATATTAATATTGTTTACACAAAATTGAAAACAAGAAGCCCTCTGACCATAGGTCTTTCAATTATCTAAGGACTATACACAAATGTAAGTCAATCAAACTGTTCTTAACATGATCCCAAGATTCATGGAAGCACATCAGAGAATTAAGAGTAAGCAAAAACAAGTATGGCTTGTTTCATAAAATAACAGGTTGAAAACTCAAAGGCTGGGTTAATTATTACCTGTGAGTTCAGGTCAATCACCATAAATTCTTGCTGCTCTCTATACCCCTTAAGAGTCAAACATCACAGACATTACAAAGGCACACCTAGCCATTTTTCCTAGACCTAAGAATCAGAGGATGCAGGAGTCTTTTCAGGATACAGTTTGGGAAGACACTAGGTTTGAGAAACAAGAAAAGCCTTGCTAGCCACAAAGTATATAGGGATTCTAGGGACGCACAATGTATTTTTAAATAAAATCAAAGTATATTGTTCCATATTGTTATCAAATACAGATACTCATAGATCCAATGTCTTCATCACAGAATCACTAAAAATATTCTAAAAGAATAGCCAGTTGTCAATGCCTCTATGTATTACTTGACAAAATACACTGGGCAAAACAGTGGTGATGTGCAAGTCCCCTTTGGCAGTATATGCATATGGGTTTGGTAGTCAGAGACTTTCTTTTCCCTTCAGGAAAAATTGAAATCTATTTGGGTTTCCAAAGTGAGTGGGAACAAGGAAGTCAATAGTGCCCCCAGAAATGTTACCTTTACTATTAAGTATTAGAGTTCAGGCAAGAACAAAAAACCATAGAAACCTTGGAGATGCACTGCTAAGTCAACACAAAACAACTTTAGGGGATATTTTCTACCATATTTCTTCTAAATCACAATCTGATAGTGTTTTTCTTATATTCTTTCTCTTGATAAGCTGAACCAGATATTATTCTATATCTGTTCAGACACTGGGCAGTAGCTAGTTTCAGGAAAAAATATTTTACTCCCATTAGAGAATTAAAACTTTTTTAATTTCTAGAAAATTAATTAAGTATTTCTCAATTACCGTAGAGATTTTCATCTTATTGGTTTTTATCCAGGAAATTTTGATAGAGGATAGTGAATGGCATTACCTTCTTGCTTGGTTAATAATTAAGGAGAATATTCAGTCAGTCAGTCAAGAAAACGTATTATATATCAGCAATCTGCAAAGCATACTTCTTGGAAGAAACAGAAAATTAAACATCAGAAGTCATAAACCATGTTTTCAAATAGTTTTTAGAATTTTTTCTTTGCCTTTACTCTTAAAATCCATTATAAAGAGTCTAACATTAGATTTTTCTTATATCCTGTTTGGCACACTCTGAGCTTTCAACCTGAATTCTTTCATTTTTCTTTGGTTTTTGAAAATCCCATGTAATTACTTCTTGAAATATTTCTATTTCTTCTTTTCTTTTTTCTCTCTCTAGGACTGCTCTTAGATACTAATACTTCTTTTGTTCTCCATATCACTGAACTAGTTTCTCATCATTCTGTTACTTTAATGCCTTCTAGGAGGGTTCACTGACCTAATATTTTAGCTCATTACTTCTTTAGCTATATCTATTTTTTGGTTTATTATTTTAGCAGTCATGTTTTCATACCTATCATCTCTAATTGGTCCCTCTTCATAAGAGTTCTTTTTTGCCCTATATTTTGATTACATTTCTTTAGATCTCTGAAAATACCCATTATACTTGTTTTAAATTACTTTCATCTGTTTGATTTGCTCTTCCTCTATCATGTGTTATTCAAGAAAACATCAAGAAAATATGAATATCCTTAAATTAAATGCACTACCTTTGTTTTCCAACTCTATTTTAATTTTATATTTTAAAAATCCTAGTTTAAAAATAAAAGAACAGAAGGAAAATGAGAAGGAAAGAAAGAAAGAACAAGACAAACTAGCATATGGCAAGAACTTGATAAAGGAAAGGGAAGGAACATAGACTGAAGAAAGATAAGCATTCAAGATAAAAGGAATGGCAATAATTAAGCTTATAAAGTAAGAGTAAAGAAAAAGAAACATAGACTTCTAGATGACAGCAAAGAGAAATCTAAATGAAAGATATTTTAGAAAAGAAACCTATGTCATATTAATAGAAAAACCATCATTTTCAATTGAGTGTGGCATATACAAAAGTTGGATAGATACAGATATTGACACAGATATACACAATGTTGGCCAAAATATTTAGTATGTGTAGTTATTGTAAAGTGAATATAGCATTTTTGTAAAAAAAATAAAAATAAAAATAAATAAAAATAAATTTTAAAAAAGACGAGCCACGAACACTTTCAGACCAAACACCAAACCTAATTTTTAAAAAGTAAATCAAAACAAAATTTAAAAGTTAAAGATGTATTATTTTTATAGCTAGAGTGTTATAAGCTAGTTTAATTTTTTAAAGTCTACAAAAATTGCTGAATTGAACTTTTGTCATTGCAAGTGTACCAGGATGCAGTATGTCTAAAATATTTTACAGGAACAAGACAGTTAGGAAGATATACTACTGGGCAAGAGAAAACTTGAAATTATTTATAAATAGATTTGATGCAAAAGTTTATTCAAATAAAAACTACTATAAACTGAATGTTATAGTGTGTGCCCCTCCAAAATTCATATGTTGAAATCTAATCCCCAGTGTGGTGGTAGTTATAGGTGGGGCCTTTGGGATGTCATTAGGTCATGAGGGTGGAGCCCTCATGAATAAAATTAGTGCTCTTACAGAAGAGACCTGAGAGAGCTCTCTCATCCATTAAAGCATGTAAAGTTACAGAGAGAAGACAGCTGTCTATGAACAAAGAAGGAGACTGTCACCAGATACCAAATTTGCTTCCATGATCTTGTACTTCCCAACCTCCAGAATTGTGAGAAACAAATTTTTGTTGTGTATAAGTCACTCAGTTTATCTTATTTTGTTATGGAAGCCTAAATGAACTAAAACAAAGTTTAAACTAGTTATTTTAATTTAATCTTGTCATTGCAGCACAGATTTTCTTTTCCCTGAACTTTCATGATCCATGTTCTTTCCTATAATAACTTAATGAATTTCATTTAAACATTTTTGCAGCATTTATTTTGCTATACTATAAATACCCTGTCAAGCTCACTCTTGTAGGTATAGGTGCTGCTACTTCCTACTATGCTTGAAATTACTGTGCAAACTCTCTAAATCCATTTTGTGTCTTATTTGTTTCTTACATTTTGCAAAATATCAACGAATATACAATAGGAATTTATATTATACAGGTCTTTAGTGATAAATCATAAAAGAACAAAGCATGAGACCTGGAGTATGACTTGTTTCAGAGAATTTTCTAATTCATTATAGCCCCAAAATGAATATCTCCAATGTTGTTTCAATCATTTCTGTATTTTCCAGGACAAGGTATATACATTTTACATTTGGGCAAATACTGTGAAATATTTCTTAGATTGAATAAGTCAAACAGATCAACTGAGGCTCATAGCCTTAATAACTTCTATGCATCTTAGGGATAAGACCTAAGCAAACAATTTCCCAGCAAGAATACAATTCTCAATCGAGAAGAAGCAACTATTTTACTTTGGAGTCACCTGCACTCTTCCACTTAAGAAAGCACAGGGTTATAGTTTATGGTTAACTAATAATTCTAATACTATTTAAGAAATATTAGGTCAGTGCAAAAGTTATTGCAGTTTTTGCCATTGAAAGTAACAGCAAAAACCACAATAACTTTTGCACCAATCTAATATGTTATTTTTCTTATGTAATGTATAAAAGTGAATTTTTAACAATATATTTGCACATATATATTTGCACATTGTGTGGTTAATTTGCATGATTTACCATAAATTTGAATATTTATTATATCTCAATCTTTAAAAAACTCTATGAGATTGTCAGAATGGATTTTTTATTATTATTTCCATTTTACAAGTGAAAACCTAAAATGTAACTAAATCAAGTGCTATGCTCCCTGTCATATAACTAGTAAATGGTGGAATTGGGCAAGATGTTTAAACAGAAATTAGATTGAATGTCAAAACAATTCATCATAAGCAGTAAGAGTTTAAAGAACTTGGACTTAATGCATCAAACCACTGACCCAAAAATGCCACATGGTTATAAATAATTAGGAGAGAACCATGGCTATGTGGCCTGCCTAGTGTAAAATTGCAATGAATGGAGTTGCTTATATGAGTAATAGACTTTGAGTTTACTGGATATTTAACAGACAGTGTCTCAAAAAGTCAGACTCTCCAAATAGTGACAAAAGAAGAATAATATGGCAGTTGTCACCAACTCATCTTTGTGTTTGATTCATGAGACAAAGAAATCTTTTGATTAATAACTACTCTCTATGATCAGAATGACTGCCAGTAATATCATCTCTAAAAACAGTAAGTTCAACTAAAAAATTAGTTCATGTAACAAATATTTACTGTGTACTACAAGCAGGACTACTCTAAGGAGATGTAGCAATGTACAAAACAAAGTCCCTGATCTTTCAGACTTCTATTCCTCTGATAGCATCAACAAGTAAGAAACTAGTAAGTACATAAGGGCCATTAAGAAGAGTAAATTCTTTACACATCAGAGGCAGCAATTGGAACCCTACACTAGGAAACATATTAATATTCCCATTATAGGCTGGGCGGGGTGGCTCATGCCTGTAATCCCAGCACTTTGGGAGTCCGAGGCGGGTGGATAACCTGAGGTCAGGAGTTCAAGACCAGCCTGGCTAAGAAGGTAAAACCCCATCTCTACCAAAAAACACAAAAATTAGCCAGGTGTGGTGGCAGGCACCTGTAATCCCAGTCACTCAGGAGGCTGAGGCAGGGAGAATTGTTTGAACTCTGGAGGCAGAGGTTGCAGAGAACCAAGATCACATCACTGTACTCCAGCCTGGGCAACAAAGCAAGACTCTGTCTCAAATATATATATATATATATATGTGTGTGTGTGTGTGTGTGTGTGTATATATATATATATAGAGAGAGAGAGAGAGAAGCCATTATTAATAATCAAAATGTAAAAATATAACAAAGAAAGATTAAATAAAAATTCAACATAATTTTTATGCCTCTATGTAGCATTTTATTCAACTCTAGAAATATATAGCATATTATCATGTATTTAAAATATTTAAATTGTTTCCCAGTGACTGGAATGTTAGTGCAAAGGTAAAATTCTGCTAAACATTTCAAAAGAAGCATGATAATATAAAACAAGTAGAAATGTTGGAAATAAGAACCATTAATTTCATTCCTGTATCTTCCAGCTTCTCTGATGCAGTCACTTGCTCCCAAATGTTGTACTTGTAATACTGAAATAATAAAACTGATCAGAGAAAAGAAATTTATTAGGCAGAGAGGCTAACAGAGGACACACTAAGAAATTTCATACGATAACCTACAAAATGAATGTGTTCATCTTTAGTATATGTAAATGAAATGTATTCATTTTAGCATACTACTTATAGACATGTTGCCTTCCATTCTTGTTTCATATTGTCTGTCTGTGTTGATGCCTGGGTTCATCTTTTCTAGGTCATTGATTTTGATCTGTGAGTAGAATATTGAGCACAAGAGATTAGAACAAGTGGGTGAGATCAAACTAAATTGCTAGGCTCAATAGAGCTTTTGTGCCTCATGATCTTTAATACTCTAGAAATACTTAAATTCTAGGATAAATTCAAAATATTTACTATAGGTACTACAAAATAACATGTATCATATTTTCTATTAAAATCAACTTCAAGAATATAAAAGATTACTATTATACCCCAATTGGAAATATAAGCAACATTCAATCACTGTCTACTCAATTTAACAAATACATAAATTTCCTCCTGTGGCAACAAAATAGGTAAGTATTTTTAGTTAAATATGAAGGGATAAAGAGCTATGGAGTCTTCATGAGGGGAAATATAGTACTGAATTAGTAAATGCTGTTGACTTGTTTGAGAATAAAGAGGAAGGAAGGAGGAAGAAAGGGAGCAAAGAAGGAAAGAAGAGGGGAAGAAAAAAGGAAAGAAGGAGAGAGGATACAGAGAAAAGGAACCAGGGAAGGAAAGAACAAAGGCAGCAAAGGAGGAAAGATAAAATTTAAAGAAAAGAAAAAACATTACCCTATGTAATTTTTTTGAAAGAGCAAAAAGTGAGTTTAACTCAATCTCTGTGGTCTTCCTCCCAAGAACTCATAACCCCAGTCTAATCATGAGACACAAATAAAACAAATACTAATTGAACAATTCTACAGGACACCTGACTAGTACTTCTCAAAACTATAAAGATCATCAAACACAGGGAAAATCTGAGAATGTCATGGTCGAAAGGAACCTAAGGAAATCTGATGACTACATGTAATGTGGTATCTCAGATGAGATCTTGAAACAAAAAAAGGAGGATTTAGGTAAAAACTAAGGAAATTTGAATCAAGTATGAACTTAATAAAGCATCAATACTGGTTCATTAACTGTGACAAATGTGCCATGTTAATAAAAGACATTAAAGATAGAGGAAATTAGGTGTGGGAGCTATGGAAACTACTATCTTTACAAATCTTTTATAAATTAAATTGAATAATTCTAAAATTAGAAGTTTACTTTTAAAATATGAGCCTAAAATTCACTCTACCAACTTCAAAAAATACCACATGAATCCAGAGTTGGTCTCTAATCTGAACCACATTCACCATTAATCTGGAAATATGTACTAAAATTACATGTTACAAAAAATAATGCTGCTTAGCCTAACTAGTCAGAATCAGAATCAAGTTTCTTAGAGTAGATGGCAAGAAATCATGCAGGTCATGAATAAGCATACTGACATTTATTGATATTTATATGCTCATATCATACATTGCTTATATAAAATGCTTATGTCATATATTGATATTTATAGTTCTTCCAAAGCAAAATAGGTAACAATTAGTTGGAATACAAAAGTGATTTAATTCTATTTTTAATTATCAAATGTTCCTAATCAATGACCCCTTTCATGTTTAACATGGCAGCCAAATATAGCCACTTCTTGCAAATCCAAGTATATTAGTCCATTCTCACACTGCGATCAAGAACTACCTAAGACTGGGAAATTTATGAAGAAAAGAAGTATGATTGATTCACAGTTCCTCAGGCTATATAGGAAGTATGGCTGGGAGGCCTCAGGAAACCTACAATCATGGCGGAAGGTGAAGGAGAAGCAAACACATCTTACTATAGCAGAGCAAGAGAGACAGAGAGAAGGGGAAGTGCTACACACTTTTAAACAACCAGATCTCATGAGAACTCCATCACAAGAACAGCAAGGGGGAAGTCCGCCCCCATGATTCAATCACTTCCCACCAGGCCCCTCCTACAATACATGGGGGATTACAATTCAACATGAGATATGGGTGGGGACACAGAGACAAACCATATCACCAAGTATTGACTAATTGACTACTATAGAGTATATGTTGCTTAACAACAGGGATATTTTCTTAGAGATGCACAGGTAGGTGATTTTGATACTGTGAAAACATTATACAGTGTACTCATACAAATGTAGATAGTACAGCCTACTACTCACATAGGCTGTAGGGTATAGCCCATTGCTCTGACCACTGTTGTTCATGCAGTACATTGTTGACTACTGTTCATGCCTTCTTATGTGGCACATGACTGTATAAGGTATGCTTGGGTAACAAGTACTTTGCTGGGGTGTTTTATTATTTCATATGGGGTAATTCTTGTTGTCACTGTTTTTATTTTATGAATTCCCTACCTCTATGACACCCATATGGACACCCCTGAGTCAGCCTTCAGTGTACTATTGTGTGAGCATGCACATGGGGTGTGTGTGTGTGTGTGTGTGTGTGTGTGATTAGAAACGAGCTCTCTTGAGGCTATATTCTTTATGAAGGAAGAAAGATAAAAACACAGAGCAAGGCAGTATGAACCTCTCTGCTCATTCCTGCCCCCAAATGTGAGCATCTTCTTCTGAGACAGGTCACTGTGACAAAAGTTGGCATTGTTCCCCTAATGCCAGACCATATTTCAAAACTTTCCCTAAGGCTTGACAAATCACAACTTTGTTTTACCTGTTAAAGCCCTGAACCCACCAATACCTAAACATTGCTCCTAATTCCAGGACCTGCACCTCCAGAGAAAGTTAAGACAATCTGAAAAGGCCCCTTGAATTCTGACTAATAATAATCTACATCTACAGTGCACTTTCCCGTCTGTATTATTTCATTTGGTGCTCACGAAAATCTCACAAGATGAGCAAGGCAAGAAATGTTTATTTTATATAGAGAGAAAACTGAAGTTGAGATGAAACAGCTGATTTCCAGAAGGTCACATACCACAGCTACCACGGCAGAACAAGCAAGATCCCAGGTCATCTAACTTGATATTTTCCCACTAGCAGCTCTGCTTCTGGTCAAGAACAATATCAAAGACATAATTTCTGACTGATAAAAGTGGCCATTTAAAGTAAAAGGCAAGTTTTTAAAGATAATGTATCCCTGAGGAGATGCCTTTGATAAACTAGAATGTGCTTTAGAGATTAATTTCTCTGTTTTCTATAATATTTTTGCATTTTTATCTTTTATTAATTATAACCATGAAGCAAATGAGTGGCCAGATGAGGCATGAATACTTGTGGTTGCACAAATCATTTAGGATGCTTATCTCCTCAAGTTTTCCCAATAAGCACATTTTGGATCAATATCATAATATCACATTTGACATGTGTCTCTGACACTACCTTATTCCACCAAGCAGCTATTACTTAATTATACTTTGAAATTAAGTGTCTGGATTCTCTGGGTGGCCTAAGGGTACCTCTAGGAAAGCTCATACA
>NW_012101399.1:5264403-5302728 GCF_000951045.1 Mandrillus leucophaeus | reverse complement strand
ATTGATTCACAGTTCCTCAGGCTATATAGGAAGTATGGCTGGGAGGCCTCAGGAAACCTACAATCATGGCGGAAGGTGAAGGAGAAGCAAACACATCTTACTATAGCAGAGCAAGAGAGACAGAGAGAAGGGGAAGTGCTACACACTTTTAAACAACCAGATCTCATGAGAACTCCATCACAAGAACAGCAAGGGGGAAGTCCGCCCCCATGATTCAATCACTTCCCACCAGGCCCCTCCTACAATACATGGGGGATTACAATTCAACATGAGATATGGGTGGGGACACAGAGACAAACCATATCACCAAGTATTGACTAATTGACTACTATAGAGTATATGTTGCTTAACAACAGGGATATTTTCTTAGAGATGCACAGGTAGGTGATTTTGATACTGTGAAAACATTATACAGTGTACTCATACAAATGTAGATAGTACAGCCTACTACTCACATAGGCTGTAGGGTATAGCCCATTGCTCTGACCACTGTTGTTCATGCAGTACATTGTTGACTACTGTTCATGCCTTCTTATGTGGCACATGACTGTATAAGGTATGCTTGGGTAACAAGTACTTTGCTGGGGTGTTTTATTATTTCATATGGGGTAATTCTTGTTGTCACTGTTTTTATTTTATGAATTCCCTACCTCTATGACACCCATATGGACACCCCTGAGTCAGCCTTCAGTGTACTATTGTGTGAGCATGCACATGGGGTGTGTGTGTGTGTGTGTGTGTGTGTGTGATTAGAAACGAGCTCTCTTGAGGCTATATTCTTTATGAAGGAAGAAAGATAAAAACACAGAGCAAGGCAGTATGAACCTCTCTGCTCATTCCTGCCCCCAAATGTGAGCATCTTCTTCTGAGACAGGTCACTGTGACAAAAGTTGGCATTGTTCCCCTAATGCCAGACCATATTTCAAAACTTTCCCTAAGGCTTGACAAATCACAACTTTGTTTTACCTGTTAAAGCCCTGAACCCACCAATACCTAAACATTGCTCCTAATTCCAGGACCTGCACCTCCAGAGAAAGTTAAGACAATCTGAAAAGGCCCCTTGAATTCTGACTAATAATAATCTACATCTACAGTGCACTTTCCCGTCTGTATTATTTCATTTGGTGCTCACGAAAATCTCACAAGATGAGCAAGGCAAGAAATGTTTATTTTATATAGAGAGAAAACTGAAGTTGAGATGAAACAGCTGATTTCCAGAAGGTCACATACCACAGCTACCACGGCAGAACAAGCAAGATCCCAGGTCATCTAACTTGATATTTTCCCACTAGCAGCTCTGCTTCTGGTCAAGAACAATATCAAAGACATAATTTCTGACTGATAAAAGTGGCCATTTAAAGTAAAAGGCAAGTTTTTAAAGATAATGTATCCCTGAGGAGATGCCTTTGATAAACTAGAATGTGCTTTAGAGATTAATTTCTCTGTTTTCTATAATATTTTTGCATTTTTATCTTTTATTAATTATAACCATGAAGCAAATGAGTGGCCAGATGAGGCATGAATACTTGTGGTTGCACAAATCATTTAGGATGCTTATCTCCTCAAGTTTTCCCAATAAGCACATTTTGGATCAATATCATAATATCACATTTGACATGTGTCTCTGACACTACCTTATTCCACCAAGCAGCTATTACTTAATTATACTTTGAAATTAAGTGTCTGGATTCTCTGGGTGGCCTAAGGGTACCTCTAGGAAAGCTCATACATGGTTAAAAAAAAAAAGACTGAAGACGAGAGAGTACTAAATTGACATAGGCAGTTCAGATTGCACAGTTTGGCATCACATTTAAGAAATTATAATCAAGTGGCTTTTAGTTGCATCCTAACTGTCCATTTTCAGGTGGTACTTCTGCCAAACACCAGATCACTAGGGCTGTATTAAAAAGTTCAAATAGCACACTCCAATTTGAAACTATAGATCTTATTTATTTCTAGTTTTTCAGCTGGCACACATGAAAAGCACTTTTGAGTACCAAAAGAAGATGAAGAAATAACTTACAGTGAATGGAAAATGTTAGGAAAGCAAGGGCTAGACAATTCTATGAGTCACTACTAAGATAGCTAAAAGGATGGGGATTCCAGTCCACTCATTAAAGTGTGGGCTGAAGTGTTGCTTTATTTTTCAAGAATTTTCATGGGAGGTACTTGGAGGGAAAAACGGGAGGTGGTCAGACTTGACTACAGACAGAAAAGGCCTATCTTAAGAGTAGTGAGATACAGGCATAAGTGGAAGACATGCCACAGCACAGAAGAGACTTACAGTCTTAAATGGTTTTAAGAGACTTTATGGCTCTATTTCAAAAGTGAACTAAATCCTTAAAAGAAGTATTCTAAATGAGCAAAATGTAGCTTTTAAATTATTTTAATTTACTTCTCAATTCATAAACACAATATGGAATTAGTTTTGTCTGTGATTTTAAAACCTTAGAATGTCTATATTTAACAAGGGAGAAAAATATTCTAACATAGGAAATAATTTTAGATTCACAATTTCCTTTGTAGGAAGAAATTGTTACCTATTATTCTTTCAAAAATCCAAGGCAAAATGTCAGAAGCAAAAAAAAAAAAGCTTAAGAATGAACATCTACCTTGTGGATATTAATTTAGAGTAATATCATAATATCTATCACCTATCTCCTGGGAAAGATATGGTTTATACTTTTGAGACAATCTGCCCAAATTTAAGAAGTATCAGTTGCATCCCTGAGAAGCCATGGAATGCAATAGTTAAGAATGCAGAACAAATCCTGGTTCTGTCACATAGTAGCTTAAAATCTCAGAGTTCCATATAAAAATAAAAATAAAAAATAGTACCAAATTGAGAGTTATTGTTGATTGAAGTAAAATAGCATCTGTGAAGTACTTGGCACATAATCATGGTAGTTATCATTAAAGGTATAAAATTTAAAAAAAATTTTACAAAAAGCCTAATGACAGAATAAAAAATGTTACTTGCTTTCCAATTTTGTTACTGACCACTGAGATATGGGCATGGAAGTGGCAGAAGCACAATGGACACAGGATCAGTGACTTGGAAGGTGGGGAGGTTGGGGGAAGATGTAATGATGTGAGTGAGAAAGCCCTTTCTCTGTTCAGTTCAACAAATATTTGATGAGTTCCCACTATAATCCCAGTCATCTCTTTTTTTTTTTTTTTTTTTTTGAGAGGGAGTCTCGCTCTGTCGCCCAGGCTGGGATGCAGTGGCCGGATCTCAGCTCACTGCAAGCTCCGCCTCCCGGGTTTACGCCATTCTCCTGCCTCAGCCTCCCGAGTAGCTGGGACTACAGGCGCCCGCCACCTCACCCGGCTAGTTATTTTTTGTATTTTTTAGTTGAGATGGGGTTTCACCTTGTTAGCCAGGATGGTCTCGATCTCCTGACCTCGTGATCCGCCCGTCTCGGCCTCCCAAAGCGCTGGAATTACAGGCTTGAGCCACCGCGCCCGGCCAATCCCAGTCATCTCAAAAGATGCCTATCACTTCCTTTCAGACGCTACTCCTGATGGTGAGACAAGACTTTTATCCATGGAACAAGGAAATATATGATAAGGTACAAAAATTAGTAGTAGTATAGGGATTATGCAATGACTACTTACTAACAAACCGTGTTAAATTACAAGATTTAGAGCAACATATAAAACCACCTGCAAAAATCATTGTAACTAATCTTCTTAAGATAATCTAAAAATGTTATATTTTACTAGTGTTCCTGGAAAAGAGATAAAATCCTGACTTCTTTTTGTTACTTCATTTTAGACATCTAGTTTTTTAAATTAAGCAGAAAATCCACTTTGGTTTTATCTATCTGAATTTTAAATGTAATATTTATATTTTAATGTCTCACATATTTCAAAAACTTATGGTTATATTTCACCCTTTATGCGCCCAAACTATTTAAGGATTTCCAGAGTTGTGTATTACACACATGCAAGAAACAAAGAGCAACAGCACTGGAGAATTCAACAGATGACAAGAACAGCTACGCTGAAGAAAAAGATCAGAAAAGAAAGTATGCCACCTGCTGTTTATGGAATGAAAAGAGGTTTCACAGTAATTATCTGAATACATGAGTCAAAGCCAGAAAAAAAAAAAAAAAAAAAGACATTTGGGCTTCTCTCTACTTTCCTAGATCCTGATTTCAGCATGTTATAACAAGTTTATAACCATGCATATGTTAACTAAAGTTATTGCAAACAAGTCTAGTCTTTGTCTTTCTCCTGCACATTATAAAGGTATTAGGGTTTTTTTTCTATCTACTTGTGTTGATCTCATTTGACTTGTTAAGTCCCTGAAGGTAAAGAATGATGTATTTTCTTAAGTATGATTGTATAGTTTTAAAAAGCACTACAAGCAGTATCAGGCAGTCAGTAATGTGATGACTATGAATAATCATACATCAACAAATTGTATAGCCTAGAAGAAATGAATAAATTCCTAGACACATAAAACCTACCAAGACTGAATAATAAAGAAATAGAAAATCTGAACAGATGAATAATGAGTCAAGAGATTAAACCAGTAATGAAAAGTTTTCCATCAAAGAAAAGCCTAGAGCCTCATGGCTTCACTGCTTTTACCAAACGTTTAAGAACAAATACCTATCCTTCTCAATTTCTCTAAAAAAAAGATGGACAAAAAAGAATACTTCAAAATGCAATTTAAGAGGCCAGTGTTATCCTGATACCAAAGCCAGACAAAGACACTACAAGAAAACAAAATTACAGGCCAGTATCCCTGTAAAAATTCAAACTCCTCAACAAAATGCTAATAAATACATTCCACAGCATGTTAAAGGGATCATTCACCATGACCAACAGGAATTTATCTATAGGATCTAAGGACGTTCAAAAAATGAAAATCAATAAATGTGATATACCACATCAATATAATGAATGACTAAAATCATATGATCATCTCAATAGATGCAGGAAAAGCATTTGACAAAATTCAACATCCATTTCGCTGAAAGTTTCAACAAATTAGGTATAAAATAAATGTACTTCGACACGGCTGGGCACGGTGGCTCACATCTGTAATCCCAGCACTTTGGGAGGCTGAGGTGGGCAGATCACCTGAGGTCAGGAGTTCGAAACCAGCCTGGCCAACATGGCAAAACCCTGTCTCTACTAAAAATACAAAAATTAGCTGGGCATGGTGGCGCACACCTGTAATCCCAGCTACTCCGGAGGCTGAAGCAGGAGAATCGCCTGAACCTGGGAGGCAGAGGTTGCAGTGAGCAAAGATTATACCACTGCACTCCAGCCTGGGCACCCAATTGAGACCTATCTCAAAAAAGAAAAGAAAAGAAAAGAAAGAGAGAGAGAGAGAGAGAGAAAGTAAGAATGAAAGAGAAAGAAAGAAAGAAAAAGAAGGAAAGGAAGGAAGGAAGGAAGGAAGGAAGGAAGGAAGGAAGGAAGGAAGGAAGGAAATATACCTCAAAACAATAAAAATCATATATGACAGGCTCACTACTAACATCACGCTCAATTGTAAAAAGCTGAAAGCTTTTTCTCCAAGATGAGGAACACGACAAGGATGCCCACTCTTATGATTTCTATTCAACATAGTACTAAAAGTTCTAGCAAGAGCATTAGTCAAGAGAAAAAAATAAAAGCCATTCAAATTGAAAAGAGAGAAGTTAAATCATTTCTGTTTGCAGAAAACATGATCTTATATATTTTTAAAAAAAAATCTAAAGACTCCACCAAAAAAACTGCTAGAACTAATAAGCAAATTCAGTAAAGCTGCAAAATACAAAATAAACATAAACATATTAGTAGTATTTCTGAACACCTAGCTTTGTAAACGTAGTATTTCTGATTGATTTGATTCAATTAATCCAGCCTCATTTATATTAGCTACCAAAGTAATAAAATACTTGGAAATAAACTTAACCGAGGAGGTGAAAGACCTGAACAGAAATATTCTGTGCTCAAGGATTGTTAAGAATTACAATGTCCATGCTACCCAAAGTGATCTACAGATTCAATGCAATCCCTATCAAAAGTTCAATGACATTTTTCAAAGACATTTCTAGAAATCCTAAAATTCATAAGGAACCACAAAAGACCTCGAAAAGCCAAAGCAATCTTGAGCAAAAAGACTGAAACTGGAGGCATCACACTGCCTGACTTCAAAATACACTACAAAGCTATACTAATCAAAACAGCATGGTACTGGCATAAACACAGCCACATAAACCCAAGGAACAGAATAGAGATTCCAGAAATAAATCCATGCACTTACAGTCAATTGATTTTCAACAAAGATACCAAGAACACACAATGAGAACATCTAGGTTTGTGTAAGTACACGCTATGATGTTTGAACAATGACAAAATCACCTAAAGATGTATTTCTTAGAATATGTCTCCATCCTCAAGCAACATATGACTGTACAACATTTAAAATCCAACAGTGAATAATTTGACAAAGAAGTATGAAAAGGAATTTTCTGAAAGGAAACCAAGAGTGTAGTGTCACGGCAGCCAAAGAAGCACTTGCTGAGATGGAGAATGCCCAGTAATTAGAATGCTGCTGAGTAGTCAAATAGGTTGAAGACAATAAATTATACATTGGGTTTTGTGACTTAGAGATAAATAGAGCAAGAGTTGTTTGAGGTAGAATTGTTAGCAAAATAACCACATTAGAGTGAATCAAGGAGTGAATTTGCCATGAAAAAGAGAGATAACACATGTACACAACTTTTTCAAGTTTACCTGATGGAGGATTTACTGAAGGGAGAAGTAAGATAGAAATACTGGAAGATTTTTGTTAATATATATACACACACACATTATTATATATGGGAAAGGAAACCTCAAATACATTTTAGAAGGAGGTATATTAAACATAACAAATATGTGAATGGTATAATATCTCAAGACAAGGGAAAATATCTCTGCTTGTAAGAAAGACCTTGATGAATTAAGGCAGCCATCAGAAATGTAAAAATTATGAAAGAACGTCTTCATTGTAGGTTCTAAAATACTGGGCCTCATTCTTGGAGACAGGCATATATTTGTAAATTTTAAACGTTTCAAAGTTTTCTATACTGGTCTTCTTTATGTCAAGAAGTTATAACACTATCTCAAAGACACATCCAATTAAAATCCCCGAATATTTAACTAATACATCTAAGAACTCTCTTTTAAGGAGAGTCATAGTGACTTTTATCTAACTCCCATGGATTGATTCCATAAATCTCAATAAACATTTTGATTTTATGTACTTTGGGCATAGATAGTCTTCTTGATTAAGAGATTTAAATAGATTCAAGTATCCTAATAGATATCTTTATATTCACTCAACAGAGAAGGCTGAAAGGTTAAAGTGTCGCTGCTGGTTTCTGAATCAGCATTATTAGCTCTATAATCTTATCTATATCCTGGCAAGAAACAGAAAACCATTTTACTACACATGTTATTTCACCATTCATTAATTCCTACAATTTCATAAGAATAAAAATGACAAATTTATAAAATTGTGAGACTCGTTTTCATTTTATCAGTTTTACTCCCTTATACTTAACATTGATTATTTCATTCCTGGCATCTTTCCCCACAACTTTATTAGGACATTAGGTTAAATTTTTTTACATAAATTTTATCATGGATAAATTCTTTCAGAGTAGGTGTTACTTTCATGGCAGAAGTACTTCAGACATACCATACAACGTGGTGATTATAAGCCATATTTGGAAATTATGACTTACTATATGGGCAAGATCATTTCTCTTCATCACAGCTTGAATTTTTATATCTGGGTAAAATTTTTTCTCATTTTATGCTACTGAAAATTTGTCTGCTATTTTTTTCCTGTGGAAAATTAAGCTCTTTGGTGTTTTTTTTTTTGTTTGTTTGTTTTTTTAAGAACTTGCTATATTCTATACTGGTTTGTTCCATTTCTAGGATTATACTGAAAATGTATTAATTTAGCATCTTTGATGTATCTTCTGTAGAAACCTATCTGGATATTTTTGGATTTTCTCTATGTTATAAAAATAGAGAGTCTAATTCCAAGGAATCTATGTACTCATTTTATTATGTGATCATAATTTATAACCCAGAAGGAAATCACTTTATGCAATGGATAGCTCCAACTCTTATGAAATGGAATTTTGGATTTCCCTAGAGAGAAAAAAGTAGTCTACTCCAACCCAAGGAACTCCACTAAGTGATCTGATTCTTGGCAACTTGGTAAACTAATTTGATACAATTGTCAATATATACCATGGGTAGATTAAGCCACATATATTGTATGGAAGACCACAGCTTATTAGTTGATAATTTACTTTTGAAGTGAGAAAAAAATCTACTTAGGAAAATTGGCTCACGATTAATATCTATTTTAGGTAAAAAATTATCTAAGAGCTAAACTGAAACTATAGAAGACATCTCACCCTTACACCTTGACACTGGCCATTCTGCTGCTTCCAAAGGCTGAGGGCTTTACTGGTTAGAGCCTGCGTGCACTGTGTGCAGATGTCAGACCAGAAATGCTTTAGAATTAATACTCCCATGGGAGCAATTCTCAACCGGTGACTGATAGGAGTTGGTACATAAACATCCCGGTTAACTTTTCCCTCAGCTAGGATAAGTCTGAGGTATTCTACACTATCCCCCAGAGTTTTCCGGCAGGACAGAACAAGTGGTAACTGGTTTAATAATACACTATTATCTGACTGCGTCTCCCCAGAATTCATATGTTGACTCCTAACCCACAAAGTTAGGATTAGGAGGTGGAACTTTTAAGAGGGAATTAAGTCATGAAGGTGAAGCCCTCATGATAAGGATTAGTACTTTCATAAAAGAGACCCCAGAGAGCTAGCTATCCCCTTCAGCCACATGAGGACAGGCAAAAAGACAGTTCTTCATGAACCCATAAGCCAGCCGTCACCAAGCACTGAATTTACTGCTGCCTTTTCTTAGACTTCCCAGCCTGTGGAACTGTGAAAACTAAATTTCTATTGATTAAAAGCAACCCAGAGAGCCGGGCGCGGTGGCTCACGTCTGTAAGCCCAGCACTTTGGGAGGCTGAGGCGGGAGAATCACGAGGTCAGGAGATCGAGACCATCCTGGCTAACACAGTGAAACCCTGTCTCTACTAAAAACACAAAAAGATAGCCGGGCGTGGTGGCGGGCGTCTGTAATCCCATCTACTGGGGAGGCTGAGGCAGGAGAATGGCGTGAACCGGGGAGGCGGAACTTGCAGTGAGCCCAGGTCGCATCACACTCCAGCCTGGGCGACAGAGCGAAACTCTGTCTCAAAAAAAAAAAAAAAAAAAAACCCAACTCAAGTTATGGTAGTCTATTAGAGCAGCCTGACCAGGCTGACAAGCACCCTGTTGCTTTTCTTCCCTTCAGTGTCTCACTCCCTTACAAATGTTTCCTAGAATCAGCATTCAAACTTGCACTATCAACCTTGTTTCCAGGTCTGCTGTTGGGGGAACATAAAATAAAATGAAGGTTATTTGATATTCTCTTCCTCTAGTTTTGAAAACTGTATTTATATAGCCTGTGTCAGTTGACCCTGTGAAAATACATGTACTATACAATGAGGCAGAAACAGCCACATCACATTTACCTTAATCAACTCTAACATTTGATTAGAGTCGATTAGAGGAGGAAAAATCTGATACCCCTTTTTAGTTATTTCAGAGGCTTTATTATATTCCTAATAACCTGTTATTCTTGGAATTTGTCACGTTTGTCAGTGCAATCAAATGTTCTTAACATAATCACTTTCTAAAATGGAATTCATTTTTTAAGTAGAATATACTCATAAAAACTCATTAGAAAATTTCAAAGCAATAGCCAAATATGTCTTCATTATGTACTGGGCATTTCAAATGTTTGCCAAGAGAAGAACTAAAGCTATATTGCATTTATGTTTTCATTTCTACAAAGATACCCTTAAGTATCTATGAATAAAAATATGTCTTCCACATTTTTGGCCTCAATTAACAAATTACACACTCTTTTTTGTTTTGTTTTTTGGGATGGAGTCTTTCTCTGTCACAAAGGCTGGAGTGCAGTGACACAATCATGGCTCACTGCAGCCTCGATCTCCTGGGCTCAAGTAATCCTCTGATCCTCCCACCTCAGCCTCCTGAGTAGCTGGGCAACAGGTACATACCACCATGCCTAGCTAATTATTATTAATTTTTCCGTAGAGACAGGGTCTCGCTTTATTGCTCAGGCTGGTTTTGAACTCCTGGGCTCAAGCGATCCTCTTGCCTCCATCTCCCAAAGTCATGAAATTACAGGCATGAACCACCACACTTAGCTACACACTTTCTTTTATTCTTTCTAGAATAGAAAAGATTCCTAGAAAGTTTTATTACCAAGTGGGCATGTTTGAAAGCATGTTCCTCTGAATATGAAATATTATTCCCTCAAAATGTTCCACGCAAAGGACATTGTGGCAAATTAAGCTTGAGAAATGTTTCTGTTTATCCCTTTAAAGATTCTGAGTCCAAATTAACATACTAAAGATTCCCTGGCTGGGGTATGTGGCTCAAGCCTGTAATCCCAGCACTTGGGAGACCAAGCGGGGTGGATCACTTGAGGTCAGGAGTTCAAGACCAGCCTGGCCAACATGGCGAAACCCCGTCTCTACTAAAAATACAAAAATTAGCCGGCTGTGGTGGCACGTGCCTGTAATCCCAGCCTCTTGGGAGGCTGAGGCAGGAGAATCACTTGAACCCGGGAGGCAGAAGTTGCAGTGAGCTGAGATCACACCACTGCACTCCAGCATGGGTGACAGAATGAGACTCAGTCTCAAAAGAAAGACTCCCAGAGGTCCTGAAGAAAAAAAAAATTATTTAACTTAGTTTGACTAAATTGATTTAGCCATGTGGATGTATACAGTACAGAGACAAAACATACACAAAAAACATACACAAAAATATACAAATTCTGGTTCCACCGTTTCTGGCAGTATAAACTTGGCTGAGTTAAACGTAAATTCCATGAGCCTCCTTTTTTTAAATTGGGATATACAAAGAGTAAAATTGATAGATGAAAATGTACTGTTTTATAAGTTTTGACACACATATGTTCCTGTGAAATCCCACATCAATCAAAGACAGAACATTTTCATCATCTTTTTTATTCAACAGTTTGACTCTGATGCTCACAGATGTGGTTTTCTTTGTATTTATTCTTCTTGGGATTTTTTTGAGCTTCCAGGATTTACAGGTTACTGCAGTTTTTTAATCAAACTTAAAAAAATGGAAAACATAAATTTTCAGCCTCATTCTCTTCTCTTCTGAGCCTCTAATTACATCTATTCTAGGCTGCTTGAAAATGCTCCACAAGCACTAAGGCTCAATTCTTTTTTTGTTTTTATGCTTCAATGTAGGTGTTTCTCAAGTTTAGTCAAAAATTTTGCTGCTGCTTCCAATCTACTGTTAAGGCCATCTGAAAAACATTTTTTAAGTTTTAGATACGATACTTTTTTCTTCTGGGACTTCTATTGCTTTTTGTTTGTTTACAGTTTGCAAATTCTCAAATTCCCTATCTCTTCACACATTATACCCATCTTTTAAATTTATTCTTTTATGTATTTATCCTGTTGGACTTTTTAAAGTCACTCTGCTTATTCTACTAACATCTATGTTTATAGGTCTGTTTCTAGTGACCAATTTTTCTCTTAATAATAGATCACATTTGTTGTTTCTTCATTTGTCCAGTTATTCTAGATTGTAACCAGCCATTACTGATTATAAATGGTACAGGCCTTTCATTGTATTATCTTCCTCTGAAAAGTGTTAGTTTTGTTTCAGCAAGCAATTAAATTATGAATAGAAAAGTTTTGCCTTAGTCCAAATGTAAATCCCTTATGTCTGGGATACAGTTATTTTTTAAAGTATAGTTCTTCTTGGGTTTCAGTAAAAATCCTGAAGTATTTACCAAGATTCTACAATCTGATAGGACTGGAACTCCAAACTCTGTCTCTCTCAAAAATCTGCTCATTCTTTTCAAATATTCAGCTATTGTTTTCTTCTTGCACTATATGGTAAGACTTCTGCATATGTGCAGTTGAAAAGTAAGCCAAATAGTTGAGGAGAGTAGGGAATTTGTATAGATTTTAATGATTTCCCTCTTTGGCTTCCAGTTATTGGATTCTGCTACCAATTTCTAGCCAATCTGGTAGCCCCCATCCTCTGCCTCTTCCGGCTAGTAAAACTGCGACCTTCTGATCAAATTCTATATACTCTGTGCCATTTGTCTTGAAAATGCTCTCAGTGGAAAAGTCTATAAACATTGATCTCAACCATGGTGGTGCTGATCTTTGATTAAACAATTCTCCTCCAGTGTTATCTGCTTTTGATTGATTTCCAGTAACTTCAAAGATTTTTTAAAATATTTTGTATGCAGTTTGTAATTATTATCACTAGGATAATTAGGTCAATACAAACTACCGCACCACTACTGGAAACCAGACTGCACCTCTGAAATATCTTTTCAGTATTTATTTCTAATTTTATTACATTATAGTCAATGTAGTCTTATGACTACATTCATAACATAGTCTTATGGTTACATTAAATTTGTCATTATATTTAGGGCATTTTTTAAAACTCTAAAATGAGGATGATTTTTGTGTATGTTTTGTCTCCGCCCTTTATATGTTATTACACATTACATGCTAGTACCAAAATATCTCATGTATCCCATAAATATATATACCTACTATGTACTCAAAAAAATTAAATTTTTTAATTTAAAAATTGATTTACAGTGATTCATGTTTGTACTCATATAACTGACAACTTACTTATTATTTGATGAAGAGAAATCCAGATGCTTTCATATTGTGTGAGCTTTTCTTTTAAATGTTCTTACATAGAAGTCTAACCCATATAAACCACAACCACAAAAATGTCCTTAACATCTTTGATGGTAACTAAATACCTACAGTCTCGAAATACTTGCTTTTTCCAGAAGCTGAAGTGAAGTAGAGGTGGCCCCTCAATGCACATTTCTCCCATGATATTTCTCCACTCTATTTGCCAAACCAATGAAAGACATTTTCTCAAAAATGAATACCACTGTGAATTCCAACAGTTGGAATTTAAACATAATATCACTTATTTTTTCAACCACTGTTTTTAATAATACTTTGTCAAATATTTTTCTCATTCCTTAATATTATATTTGGTAGATTCCATAACTTTCTAGTAACTTTTGGTTATTAAAATCCATTCCAATGTAAAGTTGCAATCTCAAACTCAATCTAAACTTTATCAGCCCCAAACATGAAGATAGACTTTGACTGCTAGAGGTAATGATGGGACAGGAGACAGAGACAAGTCTGTATGTATGTATTATTCTCTCCCTTCATCACTCTTTCTCTTCAAAGCCTAGCTCCTTTAATGGGTTGAGGGTAGGGAAAAGGGAGAGGGAGAGAAACAAGTGCCTTTTTATTTAACTGGCTGCTATTATAACCCTCTCTGTGACAGCTTTCTCTGCTTCTCTGGCTGGACATTGATGCCTTATGCATGGAAGCCATCCAAATCCTGACTCTCTTGTGGGGGTTGTATGAGTTCTTAGAAAAGCCTTGAAGAGTTCCCTTATAGCACAATTCTCTGCTGAAGTAGCTTAAGCTCCAGGTCAACTTCATTCTGCAATCCCATCTCCCTCCCATGGCTATACATCTACTGCCTCTTCCTGCTGGGGTTTCCCTGATCAGCAAGAAGCTAAGTAGGGTGGCCAAAGTCTGCTTATCTTCTATGATATATGCCTGACTTCATCTTTGCCACACCAGATGGTGGGAGTGCAGTCTCTCTCCATTCTGCCAACAATCTCTTATAGTATTCTCATTCATTGAAATAGACCAAGAGACAGATTAGCACGCTGGCTAAGCAGACATTCAAATAGGAAACACAATCCCAGCCAGTTTCTCCTTCTGGTAGGAACCTCCATTCTTTATGAGTGACTCTCTTGGAGCCCCTCTTCCTGCCAGTTTGGCTTTAGAAAGAAAAGAATCTCCATTTCTCCCCTAATGAGGAGTAAGGGCTATATCTAACACAATCACTGCATGTATGGCACTTTCTATCTCTCTAACCTACTCTAACCTATTCATTTCATATAAGTGCATTCATTTCATGTAACCTATTCATTTCATTTCATATAGGATAATACAGAAGGGTTGGTTCTGTCACTTACTACTAACTCTGAAGGAAGTGTAAATTATGGGTCCTTAATATCTCAGATTTTTCAGCTTTGACCCTAAACATTGAACATTGAATCCCACTGAATATCCTGCTTCAAAAGCAAAATTTAACATTTTTAATGCTATCCCACAGCTTTTGTCTACCATTTTCTAGAGTTTTATTTAGCTTTGTTTTTCTAAAAGCAGTCAGCAAAATAAATATTGTATTAAACCCACAGTTATTTGCATACAACTAATAATTGAATTTTCCAGACCACTATCCAAGAAGTATATTTACTATTTTGCTGGCTTTAGGCTAAAGTTTTTAAACCATTAGTTTTTAATATTCATATTCAGATATATAATTACATTGACTTCAAAAAATCAGCAGTAATTTCAAAACTGCATTAATTTAAAGAGGTCCTGATTGCGTTAAGGCTATCATTTATTAAGATCATCTTTTTTGTTGTCATATAGACATATCATCAGGTTTAGGAAATATCTGCACCCCAGACCCATGAGCCCACCTTGATACATGGCTCAAATGCTAACTAACCTGCAAAAAAGAACTGCTGAGATCTGATATCAACATTCTGCCTATAATTTGTGGGGAAAACATATTTTAATATTTTAGGAGTATACTCCCTAATGGTACAATATAGTCATTTTAGAACATGAAATATGATGGGTATCTGTCAAATATTATTTGAAGATACCAACAAGTTATGGGAAAGATGAAGATTAAATTGCATTGCCCTTTTTGTGCTGTTCCTGGGCTGATGTTTAATGAAGTTCACAGCATCCATATTTCAGTGTTGGAGGAGAACAATCGATCTGTTTTGTTTTGATTCCAAAGCAAGTCATGGTGCTTTCATATTGCATTTAAGTACTGGCTTTAAGCAAAAAGTTAATTTAAAAAATGATCCTAAATCAAGAAGTTCTTTCTTAATGTAGATGAGACCCCATTACATCTTCAAAAAAAAAAAAAAAAAACACCCAGAATTATTAAGAACTAACCTACTGTGCAAAGTGGAACTAGAGACTTGTGTAAAGATACCCTCTATGGCCTTTAAAATTCATCATAAGTAAGTAGGTACTGGCGGCAGTTCCCACGAAAGAAAAGAAAGAATAGCCTGTTCAGCAAGTCATTCCATAGTGTGCATCAATCTCCAAGTCAGAGAACCCCTTTAGGGATTGTTATACACAGATACTTGAGCCAAGCAGGGTCAAGCTTCTCATGACCAACTAATAATAATTAGTCTTCTGACTGAAAATACATTTTCCTTGCCAGTCAGCATATTATACTTTCTTTACAAATCATCTTTTTTCCCTGCAAGAAAAGTTGGGTGGACATATTTTTATGGATGTTTCTGTCTTTCTCTCTGTGACTATATTTTTTAAATCCACTCTATACATTCTCAGAAGAGAATCAGAAATTACATCAGAAACTATTCATCTAGAGAGACTGTGTAAAACTGGAAGTTTTTATTATATCCAGGTTTTCTGTTATCATCTATATTTTCTTCACTGTATTTGAAAATAAAAAAAATAATGTGTATATATGGCAGCAAATGTAGAGAAACAAAGAAGCTTTGTGTTTAGGACAACAAAGAAAGGAAGAAAGGTAAAACTGTATCCCCACTCTTCAGTCAAGTCTTGGGAGGGAAAAACCCCCCAAAATAAGATGACAGTCTTCCTGAGGGAGGGGAAGTAGGCATGTCCCCAAGGGGCTACAGCCAGAGGAGGGAGAGCCCTGAAGACTGGGTGTGTCTGAGAAGTAAGTAGCAATAACAGTAGGCCTAGATGGTCCCAAAATACGCAAAGTGGCATCCATACTGCAATAGGCATTGGCTGTTTGTGGTTCAGACATGTTGGAGTTTTCATTCTAATGCTGCCCCGAAGAATAGAAATGTGACTTTGGGAAAATCAGATATTCTCTCTAAAGACTTTTTTTTAAAGGAAGATGATCATATGTTAACCATCTCAAAAGATTTTTTGTGAGAATTAAAAAAAAGACAATCTGGCTGGGCATGGTGGATCACAGCTATAATTCCAGACCTTTGGGAGGCTGGGACAGGAGGAATCTTTGAATTCAGGAGTTTAAGACAACACTAGGCAACATGGAGAAACTCTGTCTCTACAAAAAATATAAAAATTAGCCAGTGATGGTGGCAAACATCTATAGTCTCAGCTACTCAGGAAGCTGTGATGGGGGATTGCTTCGAACCCAGGAAGTAGAGGCTGCAGTGAGTCATGATCATGCCACTTCACTCTAGCCTGGGTGACAGAGTGAAACCCTGTCTCCAAAAAAAGATGATCTATGACAGCATCTCCCTCAGTCCATGTCTGCCACATTAAATGTTCATGGAAATAAAAGGTAAATATAAATGTGATACTGTTAATTACCCTGGAACAACAATATGCTTCAACTGCACCTTTCTGATGCCCTACCCAATTCACTTAAACCACTTTAAGCCCAGTAAAATAATGTATTACCTGTTAAATCAGAATCATTAAATACTTGGGAAATAAGAATCTCTATATTTTTATATTAGAAGTTACCAAATTTGTATGTGTTTATTTGTGTTCTTTAAAAAATCAATCATTTTTACTGTTTTTTCCTCACAGTGCAGTGAATTACACAAATTTACAAAACTATATGAGATTGTTTGCCCAGATTTTATGGACTATCATGTTATTAAAGATTGTCACTGAAAAATAGTTAATAACATGGAAGACAGCTCCACAATCTGGTTTTACTACATGAGTTACTCAAAAAATGAATTTCACCAGAGATTCAATGTATTTATCAAACTAAAAGATAAAAATGTCTTGAATCCAGAAGAAACCACAAAATCAAATATTCTCCAAATTTATTTGAGATATTCATAAAATATTTACATTGTTTGATCTTTCTTTTGTTAGAAAAGGAATTATTACCTAAAAATATATATAGAGTTTCCTGAGGAGTTTTGTGCTAACACTAGTCTGTATCTAAATCATAGAAAAGCAGAAATCAAAACGTACATACAAATTTTTTTTCAGACATCACAGAACATATATAGTGATTTAGCCAGAATTAAAGCGGATAATACTATATCTCCAAAAATTGAATAACTATTTTATTTGAACAAAGTTTTCTACCAATATCCTCACTTAATCTGAAAATTTCATTATGAACATCCCATTTCTCTATATCCTAAATTTACAGTTTACTGAAAATCTACTCTAATTTTTGTCATTAGTTGCAGTTAACCAAATTAGTGTGTTTTAGGCATATTTGCCATTCAAAGTAGTAAATACTGAAATTTCCCAGTAATTTCCCTGTGAATCACATAATTCTGAGATGTAAACATCTCCCAATATTGTCCACTAGCATTTAAAACTTGAAAGCTTCTCTGAAGTTAAGGGGTTGTTTGCTTAGCAATATTTTAGGATAATGGGAAAACATTATAGTACCAGAAGCCTGAGCTTAAGAAGCCAGCTCCTTACCCTACAGACCCCTCTCAATTTCACCCCAACAAATACACAGAATATATAACTTCCTGAACAGGTGGTAAGCAGCAGTGCTCTCTCATCCACCTCACTCTCTCTCTTCCTATTTTCGTATAGGTTGTTCTTGCCCAACAACCCTGATTGAAAGTGCACTTCAAAAAATAATATCTTAGAATTATAGAAATCCCCATTATGTGTGGTTTTGCTTTTCATAATTTCAGTTACCTGTGGTCAATCAAGGTCCAAAAATATTGAAAGGAAAATTCCAGAAATGAACAAATGCATTTTAAATTGCCCACTGTTCTGACTAGCATGATGAAATCTTGCACTGTCCTGCTTCATCAAGCCCAAACGTTGACTCATCCCTTTCTCAGACATATCTACACTATCTACGCTCCTGGCCTGTCAGTCCCTTAGTAGCTGGCTAGCTTATCAGATCAACTACTGTGATATCATAGTGCTTGTGCTCAAGGAACTCTTATTTTACTTCATAATGGCCCCAAGCCCAAGAGTAGTGATGCTGGAAATCTGGATATGCCAAAAAGGAACCACTTCCATTAAGTGAAGAGATGAAAGTTCTCAACTCAATATGGAAAGAAAAAAAAATGGTGTGCTGAGATTGCCAAGATCTACATTAATAAGAAATCTTCTATCCATGAAATTCTGAAGAAGGAAAAAGAAATTTGCACTAGTTTCACAGTTGCCCTTCAAACTGCAGAAGTTACAGCCACAGTGCATGATAAGTGCTTAGTTGAGATGGAAAGGACATTAAATTTGTGGGTGGAAGACATAAACAGCAATTGGCAGCAATTGGTTTCTGGTTCAGTACTATCCACAGTTTCAGGCATGCATGGAAATCCTAGACATTCCTCCCAAATAAGGGAGAACTACTGTATTTCTCTTACATTCATTTCTCTTATATAAAAGTGCTTTGTAAACTATAACACTGTTTAAGACTTGCTTTCAGGTGCATGTTTCCATTCTTATTCCCTTTTCAATAAATCTGCCAGTCACCGCAATCTCTATATGCCCCCCAAAACTGTTCCCGAATATTCACCCTGGAGTTGGTCCTGTCAAACCACCTAAAGAGCTGGGAACATGACTAGTATTCCATACTAAATCCTCTCGTGCTTAAACAAGTGTTAAAGCAAACTAAATATGGCCTGAGAAGGACTCTGTACTTCTACATTTGAGCCCTTATGGATGAACTGTAACCTAGCTTAATAGTCAGACAAAATTGAAAGCCTAACTTAATAGTATGCACTTGTAACAATAGCTGACTGTTGGCCAATCCCAGCAGCATACTTCAACCACTCATAGATTGCTGAATGTTCAAACTGTGTTCAAATAAGGCAAACGCGGAGCTGTAACCAATGTCACTGTTTCTGTACCTCACTTCCAATTCCTGTATGCCACTTTACCTTTATTGACTACAAATTTGTTCTGACCACGAGGCACCCCAAGAGTCTCTGTGAATCTGCTGTGATTCTCAGGTCTGCCCGAGTCATGAATCGTTCTTTGCTCAAGAAAACGCCTTTAAATTTAATTTGGCTGACGTTTTTCTTTTGTCACAAGCTACAGCAGATTAGGTCTCTGCAACTAAAGATACTAGCAATATGGTCTTACATTTTATGTTCTGTGAAGGTCTTTTTCTGTATCTCAAAATTTTGCTATATTTTAAGGCTTGTATGTATGTATTTATAAGATTTTTTTCCTATTGCATTTCTAATTAAGTTCGCTGTTATATAAAATAGTCACATTGTTCGACTGTTTTAGAAGTTCTAATTACTATACAATCAGTTCTCTTGGATTTTATAAGTAAATAATCATTTTACCAAAAATAACAAGGGCTTTATTTCCCCTTTTCCAACATTCATAACTCTCATTTTTTCACCTTGTTACTTTGGCTAAGATTAGCAGCACAATATTGATTAGTAATAGTGATACAGATAATAGTTGTATTAGTCTATTCTTGCATTGATATAAAGAAATACCTGAGACCAGATAATTTATAAAGAAAAGAGGTTTAATTGGCTTGTGGTTGTTCAGCCTGTACAGGAAGCATATTGCCCGCATTTGCTTCTGGGTGAGAGGGAGCCAGGAAGCTTATAATCACGAAAGGTGAACATCACATGGCAGGAGCGGAAGCCAGAGGTGGGGGGACGTGCCACACTTTTAAACAATCAGATCTCATGAAAACTCACTCACTGTCACAAGGACAGCACCAACGCATGAGGGATCTCATGCGTTGACTCAAACACATTCCACTAGGCCCTATCTTCAACCCTCGGGATTGCATTTCAACATGAGAATTGGGCAGGGACAAACAGCCAAACTATATCACCAGTCATTCTTACATTTTTCTATATGTAATAGGAGGTGCCTCTGAGCTTCTGGTAGGTAGTGAAGTAAATAAAATTTAATCACTTTCTTCTCAGTGAAAAGTATATTGTGCCATGCACTATGTGCTATGTACGAAGTTTTTCAATGAGAAGAAAGTGATCAAATTTTATTAATAATGTGATCAAATTTTATAAATAATATGAATAAGTCAAGTCAAACAAAGACTGAGAAATGACTGCTTATGAGGCTCACAAAAAAAGAAAACAGAAATATATTTGAAGTTTGAAACAAACAAAATGGAAAGAAAAAGCTCAGGAAAATACTAACAAAAGCTAACAGCAATTTTTAACATTAGACTCCAAAACAAAAATTTAAGAGGTGGAATACTTCATATTGCTGCCAGAAATAAAATAATTGCTATCCACTTGGTATCAGTAGCCTCACAAACCTACCATCCCAGTAGTGGCATGTGAATAAAGTAGTTCCAGTAGGAAATGCGTGGGCCCAACAGCACAGCTTCGCGTTTATGAGCCTGCTGCTATGATTTGAATGTTTGTGTTCCCTCCAAAATTTATGTTGAAACGTTATCCCCAATGCAGGAGTATTAAGTGGTAAGGCCTTTAGTAGGCGATTACTTCATGAGGCCTCCTCCTTCATGGATAAGATTAAAGCCCTTATAAAAGAGACTTCACAATATATTCAGTCCTTTGGCCCCTCTGCCTTTCACCACGTGAGGATGTAACAATGAGTCATTATCTTGGAAGCATGGAGTAAACCCTCACCAGATACCAAACCTTACAGCACACTGATCTAGAACTTCCCAGTCTCCAGAACTGTTAGAAATAAATTTCTATTGCTTACAAATAGCCCGTCTTTGGTATTCTGTTATAGCACACAAATGAACTCAGATAGGTCTTTGCCTACTTCTGCCACCAAATGTCCAATCTGCCAGTAGGAGAAACCTACACTGAAACTCTTATACAGCACTATTCCTTGACGAGATCAATGGGCTAATTGGTGACAAGTTGATTACACTGAATATCTTCCATCCTGGAAGAGAGAGACACTCGATCTAAAAAAAACAAACAAACAAACAAAAAAACACTAGACATAGACATATATGCTAGAATTATATTTGTTCAACCTCCCTTCAGGGCATCAGTCAGTATCTCTTTCTATTAGGACGCATTTGATCCACCAGCATGGGATTCCTCAGAATAGTGGATTCACTTTACAGGAGAAAAGTGTGGAAGTGAGTCCAATAGCCTGCTGCAGGCCATTTCAATTTTCTATTGAAGGACTATTGAATTGAAGCACCAGCTTAACGCAGAAGCAATGTTCTCTGAGAATGGGGTGCCATCCTCCAACATACAATACAGACATTAAATCAAAGAACTTTGTACTAGTATTGTGCCATGTACTATGTGCTATGTACATTTGTATATTTCCAACAGGAAGATTGCAGGGGTCCAGGAATCAGGGAGGGAAGCAAAGGTGGCCCCACTTACCATACCATCGTCCTCAATCACCCACTAAGGTACTTGAGCATATCTTTCCATCTAACATGCTCCAGAGTACTCCCCATGGACTTGATTGAAACTTTGTTGGGTCTGCATCACAGATCAGCTTGTCTATTCAATCCTATTTTCTCCCAATTCTTTCCACAGGTGTTGATTCCTAATAATTATCCTGTACTCCAAACTCCATCTCAGAATCTGCTTCCACATAACAGGACCTATAATAAATGCATCTTCATCATGTGCATTTTTAGGAATGCTGTCAGAACCATGTTCACATTTCTAACAATAAACAAACCAGTGTGTTCATTAATGAGGGAATTCTGGTTCATAGCTTCCTCAGTGAGGACCTGTCTTGACAATGGGAAGTGACACAGATTCTATTAATGTTAGCTTGTTTTTATTACCTAACAAGTCACCATGCTTAATTCAGTTGTCATTCTTTCTAAAATAATAATGCCATTACTTGACATTGCTTTTCACAGGGACTATTTGACAGTCTTACAGATCTCTAGAATAATTCCATTTTCTTTCTTTGTAAGTCACAGGAGTTCAAAGTACAAGAGTTTATCACTTGCTCTTGGTTAAAGTTTATTTCTTTGTACTGTTGGTGTGACGAGTGTTTGAGGAATTGAATGAACAGAGCGTTAAACATTCTAAATGTAAAATGTAATTATACATAATCCTCTTCCTTCATTAACCAACATTATCCACCCATTTCCTCAAAATATGACGTGACCCAATAAGTAAGTTTCTAATATGCCTATTTTGTACGTTTGTGTTTGCCTTAAAGGAAATACAAATTACTGGAAAAAAGTTTATTGATATATTTCTTAAAATATTAAAACATGCTAATATGAATTCAGTCTTCAAAGGTGAAAAAGAAGTTCCACATATATAATGCATCTGAATTCCTTTTTAAATAGAATTCCTTTTAAATTCCTTTTTAAATAATAAATAAAAATTATTTTAATTAATTTAGTATTTATCTTTTTTCCCTTTACACTTAAATTTTAATGTTGGGACAATACTGATTATGAAGCATTTGTGTACTCTGATTATGTTTCATTAAACAAAATTGAAATATGGTGAGATTTTTAACTTACTTGCTATCAATTAATATTCTACCTGCATATAAATTATATATATAATACTTAGAAAATTTTGAAAAAGCATACAAGAACAGCACATTATAAGAAGGTCAATAAAAATTAAAATTAATAAGCAGAAAGAAGAAATTTAGTACACAAAACAAAAATTAGACAATAGAATCCTACCACTGTACATTTTTAAATGTGTGTCAATCAGGATTAATAATGCCAGGTGCTATAACAATCTCTCAACGGATTTGTCAGAGGCAATTGAACCAGAGTGACTCCATTTTGAGTGAGGGCTAGGAAAATGAGGATGGGGCTTGCTGAGCTGCATTCCCAGAAAGTCAGGTATTCTCAGCCTCTAGATGTTTACAGTTAAGGGAACAGATTGATAATATTTACTAACAAACCCAGACTTGGGAGTGTCCTAATATCTTGATATCTTGAGAACAAAAGCATTGCTAATTTTGCTTTAAAGATAACAATATTGATTCTTGCAAAATACAGTAATTAAGAAAATAAATCCTTTATCACAAACTCTTGTAGCAGGGCACATCTGCCCACGATTCTTTTATCCTGTATATAAACGAGCATTGTACATAGGGACGCATTCCTCTTCTTACTTTTGGGAATGCGTCCATAGGTGGACGCATTCCTCTTCTTACTTTTGGGAATGGCCTACAATGTCTATGGAATAGCTGTTCTTTTACTTTACTTTCTTAATAAACTCACTTTTGCTTTGCACTGTGGACTCACCCTGAATTCTTTCTTGTGTGACATCCAAGAACCCTCTCTTGGGGTCTGCATCAGGACCCCTTTCCTGTAACAATTTGGGAAATAAACTGGAGTGTGGGTGTGGTATGTAGGTGTGGGTGTAGGGATGTGTTTTCTCATGGAAAATCTCATGTGTATTGTAAACCAAAAATAAAATTCTAAGCCCTCCCCGCTCCCTCTCAGCCAAGGGCATTCCAAAATAAACCAGTTCAGGCCATGATGGGAAGGAGGAAGGAGGGTCAGACACGCCTCATTATGCCTTCCTCCCTTTGGTACTCAGGCACAGCATTAACATTAGGCAGTAAGACACCAAAATCCAGCCTGACTCTCTAATATAGCATCACATGACAGATGGCTGGCCCTGAAATAAATCAAAGTATTTTACCCCAAAATACATTTATTTGATACATTTTGAAATGGCCCTGCAAAGCTATCTCTTATGGGGAAAATCTACTTTTTGTAGAAAATCCCCATTCCTTTCTAGGCCTTTACCTTGATCCAGGAGAGAATTAACTTAGAGTCTGGCACCTTTTTAGGTTTGATAAGACCTCTGAAGCTGTTACCAGGAGGCTTTATCTGCATGATAAAACCTTGGCCTCCACAACCCCTTATCTTAACCTAGACATTTCTTTCTATTGATTCCAGGTCTTTAGATAATAACTATTTCAGCAATTGCCAATTAGAAAATCTTTGACTCCATCTGTGACCTGGAAGCCCTCCCTTCAAAGAGAGGGCTTCAAGTTGTCTTACCTTTCTGGACCAAAACAAAATTGTTACACACATTGACTGATGTCTTAAGTCTCCCTAAAACATATAAAACCAAGCTGTAACCTGACCACCGTGGGCACATGTTTTGAGGACCTCTTGAGGGCTGTGTCACTGGCCACTGGTCACTCATATTTGACTCAGAATAAATGTCTTCAAATATTTTACAGAGTTTGATGCTTTTTGTCAACAGTATGTTTCTGATTTGGTGACTCTCTTGGGCAGCTCTGCTTCAAGTGGTGACTTAGTGATCACAGCTCCTTTTGTTACAGGAGGTAGCTAGTCAGGCATGAATAGGGCATGAGAGGGTCTCTCCCCAACAACCTCATCGAGAATGTCAGGTAAGCATCAGGTGATGGTCAGGTGATTGTTACACTGTTTCTCTAAAATAATAATTGGTCACAGCCAGCACCAGGAAAAGGGACTCTCCCAATAGGTAGAAAAACCTGAAACTGGTGATCAGCAGCATCCCAATAAGATCTCAGGAGTTGGGTAAGTGGGCTCAAGCATGCGCACTACGAGGCAAAATGACTGAGTTTAACTTATATATGACCTTCTAGGAGCATTTGACTGGTAACAGAAGAATGTCCCAAGTGAGCATGCATATAACTCCAGTAAACACACTGCACGTATGGTGCCTCCCAAGTGCTGGCAGGCCACTGCGCATGCAGACTGCCCACCCCAAGGAAATAATCAAGGGAGAAGTGACACATGACCCTGAAAGTATGCCAACAAACAGTGCAATTGATCTCTCAAGTCACCTGCTTGGCCCTCTTCTAAGTGTACTTTACTTCCTTTTGTTCCTGCTCTAAAACTTTTTAATAAATTTTCACTCCTGTTCTACAGCTTGCCTCAGTTTCTCACTCTGTCTTATATCCCTCGGTTGAATTACGTCTTCTGAGGAGGCAAGAATTAAGGTTGTGGCAGACCTGCATGGATTTGCCACTGTTAACACTTTCACACTGTGATGTGACCATATGCCAGACTTTTGTCTATGCTTCTGCTAGATCCTCTGTGTTCAGTCAGTTCACATGCATAGAGAAAGCATGTTAAAGTTTGCAAGATCATTTAGAGGTCATGCTTAAAACTGGCATACATCCATTCATATTCTGTTGGCCAGGCTTAGTTACATGGCCCCATGTAGATGCAAGGTGACTGGAAAGAATAGTATTTCTCTGTGACTAAAAGAAAAAGAAAGTAGTTTGTTAAACACATAGCAATTTCTCTGCTTTACAAGGAAGAATATATATAAATAATGAGCTTAATCATTATTATTTTCTTATCAGTGGAAGCAAAGTTGTATGTAAGGAAAAGAAACATTTCTCTGTTAATAAATGATTTTTTTAAATATGTATCAAGTGAGTGCTAATACAAGGAACATTAACAATAGATAATGCCACAAAGTGGTTTTCCAAAAAATATAAATAACAATCTAATAAAAAAAAACTGGCAAAAGATTTGAATAGATGTTTCCCAAAAGAACACATACAAATGGCAAACAGGCATATGAAAAGGTGTCCAACATCACTGATCATCAGAGAAATGCAAATCAAAACTACAATGAGATATCATTATATCATTTGGACATAAAATGGCTTGTATCCAAAAGACAGGAAATAACAAATGCTGAAGGAGATGTGTAGACAAATAAACCCTTGTGCACTATTGGTGGGAATGTAAATTAGTACAACCACTATGGGGAACAGTTTTCAAGTTCCTCAAAAAACTAAAAATTGAGCTACCATATAATCCAGCAATCCCATGCTGGGTATATATACAAAAGAAAGGAAATGAGTGCATTGAAGAGATAACTGTATTCCTCTGTTTGTGGCAGCACTGTTCATAATAGCTAAGATTTGGAAGCAACCTAAGTGACTATCAACAGATGAATGGATAAAGAAAATGTGGTGCACATACACAATGGAGTGCTATTAAGTCATAAAAATGAATGAGATCTAGTCACTTGCAACAACATGGATGGAACTGGAGATCATTATATTAAGCAAAATAAACCAAGCACAGAAATACAAACATCACATGTTCTCACTTATTTCTGGGATCGAAAAATCAAAACGATTGAACTCATAGAGATAGGGAGTAAAAGGATGGTTACCGGGGACTGGGAAGGGTACTGAGGAGCAGGGGGAGGTGGGGATGTTTAATGAGTACAAAAAACAATTAGTTAGGAATGGCTGGCTGGAGTTCCAGGCCAGTGGGTCTTATGCTGTGAGGCACTATGGAAGTGGGGCCCACAGACTCTTGCTACTCAGCCCCCTGGATTCAGCCTCATTCCTAGGGAATTGTTTAACAGCTTTTGAAGTATCCAAGGCAACCAGGGGCTGAAGTGGACCCTCAGTACTGCATAGGTGCTTTACAAAAATGTGGTCAGACTACTTTCTTTTTTTGACTTCCGAACATTTTATTGACCTCCTGCTCCCCAAAGGGTATGCTGTTTCTGCTGGCTTAATGTCTCAGAACTTTGGTGTCATTGGTCTCAGACACCACTTTGCCATCCAGTATCTGGCGGGTAGTGGTCTTTTGGGTGGTTTCCATGGAGTTGCTGCTGTCCAGGGCATCACCAAGACTGAAGTCCTCGCCATCTTCCAGCAGGCGACAGTAGGTGGTGATCTCAACCTCCAGCTTGACGTTGATGTTCAGCAGGGCCTCCTACTCCTGGGCTTGGCACTGTCCCTCTGCCCGAGTGTGTGCCAGCTCTGACTCCAGGTGCAGCAGGATCCCGTTGAGCAGCTCCATCTGCTGGGTGTAGTGGGCCCCCACCTCCCACAGGCTGTTCTCCAAGCTGGCCTTCAGATTTCTCATGGAGTCCAGGTCCATCTCCAAGGACTGGACTGTATTTCTCAGCTCCATGAGCATCATCTCAGCAGCTCCAATCTCGGTGGACGGCGTGGTGACCACTGTAGTCTCTCCTCAGTCTGCTGAGACCAGTACTTGTCAAGCTCCTCTCAGTTCTTCCAAGCCAGCTCGTCATATTGGACTCGGATGTCTGCCATGATCTTGATGGGGTCCTGAGATTTGGGGACATCTACCTCCAGGGTCAACCCAGAGCTAGCAATCTGAGCTTGTAGGCCTTTTACTTCCTCTTCGTGGTTCTTCTTCATAAAGAGCAGCTCCGCCTTGAGAGCCTCAATCTCTGTCTCCAGCTGCAGCCGAGTGACATTGGTCATCAGTGACCTTGTGGAGCCCATGGATGTCACTCTCCACAGACTGGCACAATGCCAGCTCTGTCTCATACTTGACTCTAAAGTCATCAGCAGCAAGACGGGCATTGTTGATCTGCAGAATGATGCCAGCATTGTCCACAGCATTCGCGAAGATCTGAGCCCTCAGGTCCTCGATGGTCTTAAAGTAATGACTCCAGTCTCTAACCTGGGGTCCCTTCTTCTCCAGGTGCTCCTGGATTTTGTTCTCCAGCTTCCTGTTCTCAGTCTCCAGGCTCCTCACTCTGCCCAGGTAGGAGGCCAGGTGGTCATTCAAGCTTTGCATGGTCTCTTTCTCATTCTGGATGTCTCCCATTCCTGCCAGACCCCTGGCCATCCCCACAGCCAGGCCCCGGGATTCCACGCCACCCTGGAAGCCGGTGGAGTGGGACACGGAGATCCAGGAACCACAGCCCCCAGCACCTGCATAGACACTGGCTGCACTGCTGACCGGCCGGGTGCCGTAGCTGGGCACCTGGACAGAGCCCAGGGACCAGTAGTTGGTGAAGGTAGAGTGAGTGGTGAAGTGGTGAAGCTCATGGTGTCCCAGGAAGAGAGCAAGAGGACAGGACTCAGGCTTTGCTGACGACCCAGACAACTTTTTTAAATAGGCCTTTGATCCCATTTCTCCTGACTGGGTCAGACCTCAGATCTGGAGTCGTCAGACACCTCCTACAGGTGCGTTCAGGCTGGCAACAAGTCTGTACCTCCCTGAGATGAGATAGTCAGCAGTGCAGTCAGTGTCTATGCAGGTGCTGGGGGCTGTGGTTCCTGGATCTCCGTGTCCCACTCCACCGGCTTCCAGGGTGGCATGGGATCCCGGGGCCTGGCTGTGGGGATGGCCGGGGGTCTGGCAGGAATGGGAGACATCCAGAATGAGAAGGAGACCATGCAAAGCCTGAACGACCACCTGGCCTCCTACCTGGACAGAGTGAGGAGCCTGGAGACTGAGAACAGGAAGGGGCAGGCTGCCATCTTTGCTCATTCACATCCTTCACTGGTGATGCCTCTATGTACTGGAAAATCTGAGTTGATCAGGGACTAGAGAAGACTCCCAGCATACCACAGCAGCCCTGCTGAAAAGTAGCTAGACTGTTAAAGGGAAAAAAAAACATCATCCAAAAGTCAGCAACCTCAAAGATAGAAGGTAGATAAGCATACAAAGATGAGAGAAAGATTCAGCACAAGAATGCTGATAAAACATTGCAGGAGTTGACAGACAAAATAGCTGGTATAAAGAAGAATGTAACCAACCTGACAGAGCTGAAAAACACCCTATAAGAATTTCATAATGCAATCATAAGTATTAATAGCATAATAGATCAAGCGGAGGAAAGAATCTCAGAGCTTGAAGACTGCCTGTCTGACAAGATGGGAGCAGACAAAAATAGAGAAAAAAGAATGAAAAGGCATAAACAAAACCTCCAAGAAATGTGGCTTATGTAAACAGACTGAATCTATGACTGATTAGTGTACCTAAAAGAGATGGGAAGAATGGAATCAATTTGGAAAACATACTTCAGGATATCATCCATGAGAACGTTCCCAACCTAGCTAGATAGGTCAACATTCAAATTTCATAAATGAAGGAGAAATAAGATCCTTTTCAGACAAGCAAATGCTGAGAGAACTTGTTACCTCCAAAACTGCCTTACAAGATATCCTGAAGGAAGCAATAAATATGAAAAGTAAAGACCATTACCAGTCACTACAAAAACACAATGAAGTACACAGACCAGTGACACAATAAAGCAACTGCATTAACAAGTTTGCAAAGTAACTAGCTAACATCATGATGACAGGATCAAATCCACGCATATCAATACTAACCTTAAATGTAACTAGGATAAATACACCAATTAAAGGACACAGAGTGGCAAGCTGGATAAAGAACCAAGACCCATCAGTATGCTATCTTCGAAAGACCCATCTCACATGCAATGACCCACATAGGATCAAAATAAAGGAATGGAGGAAACTCTACCAAGAAATGGAAAACAAAAAAATCAGGGGTTGCAATTCTCCTTTCTGACAAAACAGATGTTAAACCAACAAAGATCAAAGAAGATGAAGAAGGGCATTACATAATGGTAAAGGGTTCAATTCAGCAAAAAGAATTAACTATCCTAAATACATATGCACCCAATACAGGAACACCCAGATTCATAAAGCAAGTTCTCAGAGACCTTCAAAGAGACTTAGACTCCTACAAAATAATAGTGGGGAATTTTAACACCCCACCAACAATATTAGACAGATCATCAAGACAGAAAATTAACAAAGATATTCAAGACCTGAACTCAGCAGTGGATCAAATGGACCCAATAGATATCTATAGAACTCTCCACCCAAAAGCAACAAAACATACATTATTCTCATCACTACATGGCACTTACTGTAAAATCAATCACATAATCAGAAGTAAAACACTCCTCAGCAAATTCAAAAGACCTGAAATCATAACAAACAGTATCTCAGACCACAGTACAAATTTGAAATCAAGACTAAGAAATTCATTCAAAACCATACAGTTACATGAAAATTGAATAACCTGCTCTGAAATGACTTTTGGTTAAATAATAAAATTAAGGCAGAAATCAACAAGTTCTTTGAAAGTAATGAAAACAAAGATACAACACACCCGAATCTCTGGGACACAGTTATGGCGGTTTTCAGAGGGAAATTTACAGCACTAAATGCGCACATCAAAAAGTTAGAAAAATCTCAAGTTAAGCCAACATCACAACTAAAAGAACTACAGAACGAATAGTAAACAAATCCCAAAGCTAACAGAAGACAAGAAATAACCAAAATCGGAGCTGAACCGAAGGATATTGAGACACAAGAAACCATTCAAAGCTTCAATAAATCCAGGAGCTAGTTTTTTGAAAAATTAATAAAACAGATCACTACTAGCTAGACTAACACAGAAAAAAAGTAGTTTCAAATAAACACAATCATAAATGACAAGCGGGATATCACCACTGACGCCACAGAAATACAAACAACCATCAGAGAATATTATGAATATCTCTATGCACATAAACTAGAAAATCTAGAAAAAAACAGATAAATTTCTGGACACATACATCCTCCTATGACTGAACCAGGAAGAAACTGAATCCCTGAACAGACTAATAACAAGTTCTGAAATTGAGGCAGTAATAAATAGCATATCAACCAAAAAAAAACCCAGGACCAGATGGATTCACAGATGAATTCTTCCAAATGTACAAAGAAGAGCTAGTACCATTCCCTTTGCAACTAATCCAAAATATTGAGGAGGAAGGACTCCTTCCGAACTCATTCTATGAGGCCAGCATCATCCTGATGCCCAAACCTGGAAGAGATACAACAAAAAAAGAAAACTTCAGGCCCATATCCTTGATGAACACTGATGCAAAAATCCCCAACAAAATACTGGCAAGCCAAATCCAGCAGCATATCAAAAAGCTAGCTGATCCACCACAATCAAGGAAGCTTCATCCCTGGGATGCAAGATTGGTTCAATATACACAAGTCAATACATATGATTCATCTCATAGACAGAACTGAAGACAAAAACCACATGATTATCTCAATAGACGCAGAAAGGCTTTTGGTAAAATTCAACATCCGTTCATGTTAAAAATTACCTATAACTAACTATTGAAGGAAAATACCTCAAAATAATAAGACCCATATATGACAAGCCCACAGCCAACATCATACTGAATGGGCAAAAGCTAGAAGCATTCCTCTTGAAAACCAGCACAAAACAAAGGTGCCCTCTCACCACTCCTATTCCATATAGTATTGGAAGTTCTGGTCAGGACAATTGGGCAAGAGAAAGAAATAAAGGGTATGCAAACAGGAAGAGAGGAAGTCAAACTATCCCTGTTTGCAGATGACATAATCCTATATCTAGAAAACCCCCTTGTCTAGGCCCAAAAGCTTCTTAAGCTGATAAACAACTTCGTGAAGGTCTCAAGATACAAACTTATTGTATAAAAATTACTAGCAATTCTATGCACCAACAACAGTCAAGCCAAGAGCCAAATCAGGAATGAACTCCCATTCACAGTTGCCACAAAAAGAATTATTGGAAAAAAGCTCAATATCACTGATCACTAGAGGAATGCAATGAGATACCATCTTATACCAGTCAGAATGACTATTTAATAAATGACTTTTTAATAAAAAGTCAAAAATAATAGATGCTGGCAAGGTTGTGGAGAAAAAGGAATGCTTATACTCTGTTGGTGGGAGTGTAAATTAGTTCAGCCATTGTGGAAGACAGTGTGTCAATTCCTCAAAGACCTAAAGACAGAAATACCATTCAACCTAGCAATTCCATTACTTGGTATATACCTAAGGAAAATAAATCACTCTGTTACAAAGACACACGCACACATATGTCCTTTGCACCACTATTCGTAATAGCAAAGATAGAGAACCAACTTTAATGTCCATCAATGATAGACCGGATTTTAAAAAATGTGGTACATATACACCATGAAATACTATGCAGCCATAAAAAGGAATGAGATCATGTTCTTTGCAGGGACATAGATGGAGTTGGAGGCCATTATCCTTAGCATACTAATACAGGAACAGAAAACCAAATACCACATGTTCTCACTTATAAATGGGAGCTCCTGCAGGGTATAATACCTAAGCGATGGGTATACAGGTGCAGCAAACCACCATGGCACATGTTTGCCTGTGTAACAAATCTGCATGTCTTGAAGGAAAAAAATAAAAATTTAAAAAAAAAGAAGTGGGAACTAAACGATGAGAACACATGGACACAGAGAGGAACAACACAAACTGGGGCCCTTCAGAGGGTAAAGAGTGGGAGGAGGGAGAGAATCAGGAAAAATAATGAATGGTCACTAGGCTTAATTCTTGGGTGGTGAAATAATCTGTAAAACAAACCCCCATGACACAAGTTTACCTGTATAACAAACCTGCACTTGTACCCCCGAACTTAAAGTGAAAGTCAAAATTTATTTATTTATTTTTAGTCACTTAAAAGCAAAAAAAAAAAAAAGATAGAATGAATAAGACCTACTATTTGATAGCACAACAGGGTGATTATGGTCAATAATACCTTAATTATACACTTTAAAATAACTTAAAAGTGTAGTTGGATTGTTTGTAACTCAAAGGATAAATTCTTAAGGAGATGAAGACCCCATTCTCCACGATGTGCTTATCTCACATTGCATGCCTGTATCAAAACATCTAAAGTATCTCATAAATATATACCCTTACTATGTACCCACAAAAATTAAAAAGAAAAGGGTACATTCATATTTTTATTCATTTTCATCTTTATATAAAGCCAAAGGTACATTATTTTTAAGAAAACTTGTGAAGTCATTTCTATAGCATAAGATAATGCTGTTTTCTATTAATCAAAATGTCACAGAGTTCAGGTTCCTAAGATTACTTTATGGAGATGTATATCTATATACTTCAAATATCAATTTTCTTTCTAGAAATCAAAATTTTGATTTCTAGAAATCAAAATTTCTAGAATTTTGTCAGAAATAAGATTTTCAAGTAATTTGACTTATCCTGGCAGTATTTCCTCTACATAAATTATAAGAAACACTCATTTGATTTCAATGTTATTTCATATTTTCAGGTTTTCCGTTTTTTAACAGATTTTCTTCTCTGAAAGCCAGAGTTGTTAACACTTCTATAATTCTTCCTATATGCCAGATAATGTTCCAAATATTTTCTATGTACTTTTAGGTTCTGAGATTTGAACTGAGACAGTCTGGTTTAAGAATCCATGCTTCTAATCACTAGCAAGGACTCTTAATAATATTCTTGATGTAAAAGAATATATGAGATTAATAAATAACTTATTTCTACATATTACCAAATTTACCAAACCACTCAATATGCCAGTTTTATTACTTAGAAAGCCAAGAATTTATTTCATTCACATTGATGAAATAGGGAAAAATGTATATAATTCCAAAGAGTAGTTAATCTAAAAGTTAGGTGTGTGGCTTTAATGTACTAAGAATGTTTTTTTTTTATGTTTGACGTGCAGATTCAGTCAGATTGCATTATAGGTAAAACTTACTTGCCGGTGATGAAAGCAGCTATGCCAACAATCAAAACTATTCAAATTGAAATTGAAAGGTAAAATTGGCTGGAATTCAAAATTATTTGACTGACCAAAATATAGGAGCACTAAATGTGGTACAATTTTAATGAAATAAAAATGCCATGAACTATTGTATACCTCCCAAAACACACACACACACACACACATTCAGGGAGAGAGAGACATTCTCGTGATCTACCTTAGCAATTAATCATTCATATGTTTGTGTGTGTAATCTGCAGTGATTTTTCTTGTCATTTACTCTTATTTGTTTGTATATATTTGAGAGTGTTTCTCTCATTGATAGCAACATCAAAGGAGGAAAAATGTACTTATACTTTCACTCTAACACTTCAAATTTTCCAGAGAACTCAATTCAGAAAGTTCCAGAACTATATATGGGTGTTCCTCTAAAAGTTTGTTTGTAAGTCAAAAAACATTTACTATAGAAATAAGGTTAGAAGGCTGGGCTCAGTGGCTCATGCCTGTAGTCCTAGCACTTTGGGAGGCCGAGCCAGGTGGATCACTTAAGGTCAGGAGTTCGAGACCAGCCTGGTCAACATGGTGAGACTCCCATCTCTACTAAAAATACAAAAATTAGTTCTGCATGGTGGCAGACTCCTGTAATCTCAGCTACTCAGGAGGCTGAGGCAGCAGAATTGCTTGAACCAAGGAGTCGGAGGTTGCAGTGAGCCGAGATGGCGCCACTGTACTCCAGCCTAAGCGACAGAGAAAGACCCTGTCTCAAAAAAAAAAAAAAAAAAAAAGTTAGAAATGGTGATGAGAATTGTATATGAGATCACAACAGCATATTCAATACATTGTGCAGTTAAAGTATATTTTCAATGCAATGTTGAATAAAACCAGTTTATTATAATGATGATGATTATGAAGAAGATAAAAACAAGCAATTCAATTAATAATTTATTTTAAAAGTTTAATTTGTAGGATGACGGTGGGGAGGGAAGCAGCTTCAGAGGCAAAGATTTAGAAAGAAAATTTTAAGGAGACTGTAAAAGAGACTTCTAAGATATATAGACAAGAAGGTTATTTAGGCCGGGTGTGATGGCTCACACTTGTAATCCCAGCACTTTGGGAAGCCAAAGCCAGGAATTGGAGACCAGCCTAGGCAACACAGTGAGAACTTTTCTCTACGAGAAATAAGAAAATTAGCTGGGCATGGTGGTGTGCACCTGCAGTCCCAGCTACCCAGAAGGCTAAAGTGTAAGGATCACTTGAGCCCAGACATTAAAGGTCACAGTAAGCCAATCACACCATTGCCCCCCAGTGGGGGGAGTTCACCCACTCCCCACTAGAAAAAGTATAATAATAACATCTATAAAAATCAAAATGAGGTCAGTCACGGTGGCTCACACCTGTAATCCAAGCACTTTGGGAGGCCGAGGTGGGAGGATCACTCGAGGTCAGGAGTTCAAGACCAGCCTGGCCAGCATGGTGAAATCTCATCTCTACTAAAAATACAAAAATTAGCTGGGCGTGAGGGCGCATGCCTGTAATCCCAGCTACTTGGCAGGCTGAGGCAGGAGAATGGCTTGAACTCGGGAAGCAAAGGTTGCAGTGAGCAGAGATCATGCCACTATACTCCAGCCTGGGCAACAGAGCAAGATTCTGTTTTCAAAAAAAAAAAAAGTCAAAATGAAAGAGTAAGTAAATATAATTTGAATTATATTCACTTTTTTCAGATTTTCTTCTAGTCTTTGTGTATCTGACTATAGGAGGTTTAAATGATGCTGATTTTCACTTAAAACATATGCTTTCTCCTTCCTCCATACTTAGGAATCACTAACATTACTTTTTAAATGTTTTGTAATGTTTATATGAATGTTTTTAGTCCACAAATAGCAAGAAGGAGAAAAATTGTTGAGGGTTGGGCATGGGAATAGGAAAGAAAGAGAGAAAACAGGAGGAAGAGGAAAAGAGGGAGAAAGAAGAAGACAGAATTAGAGAGAAAGGGGACAAGAACAGAAAAAATACATATTGAAGAAAGAAGGAAAGCTCTTAGGTAATTGAAGAAGAATTAGAAGAGGGGGAGATGTGCAATTAAAGAGGTATGTGCGAAATCCATGGTCTATGGTGCTTCCTTTTGGTGCATTAAATGAAACAATCAAATTCGACGAAGAATCAAATAAAGGGTTGAAAGATAACTTGAACTAGGCTGTCATACAACTTGATGAAAATTTACTGATGGCCACCCATATGTAAGAAATTACTCAAATAGAAATAACCATATAACTAGACATGATCAGTTATTTTCAGGTGGAAGTTTAAAACAATACTGAGTTATAGACTTAGAAATTTATAGTTAATCTTGATCCTACATAATTGGAATGTTCATGTGCTTATTTTCAAGATGGAGTTCATGTTGAATCAATTTAGGGCTCTGAATTATCACAGCATGAAATATGTTGTAATTTTCCAAACCATTATACTCTTTGCAAGCCACTTAAATACTTCTAATGTGATTTAAAATTTTGGAATTTAATGGCGTGTTTATCTTCTGAGATATTCAGCTTGCATATGCAACACAGAAATTCCTGCAGAGTCCATCCGAAGAGCCAACTTCATTCTTTCTCTATTTCATAGCAGTGCTCTCAACTAAGTTCCCCTGTGCCTTATCCAACAAAGCTGGCATCCTGTAGTTATACGATTCCAACAAAAAATAACAATGAACCCATTTTGAGTGCTTATCATGTTTCACTTTCCATGCCAAGAAATTCACATTCACTAACTGATATGTAACTAATAATACGTCAATGAGCAAACTACTGAACCAAACCTTCTGCTTTTCTACACAATGTATCTTTAAAACTGTATTCAAAAGTTACAAGTCCAAAGTTAAAAACACATGTTTTTTGGCAGCAAGTAGATGCAGCTTTGATTCCCAGAGAGCTAAATCATTGTACAAAATTCTTATTGAAGTCCCAGCAGGCAGCACCTCCCTCAGGCCCAGGCAATTCAGCAAGCAAGAGAGGCCCTGATAAGCCTCCAGAAAACAAGGGTCTGGAGATAGTCTGACTTTTTGGACATACCAGTTAATTCTCCCCTTCCATGTGGAAATAGATCCAGGTTCCCCCCTGTCCCACAGAGTTGTTACCAGTGTGTCAAGCCTTTAATAGAGGCCAGCACAAAAGGTACCAGCTGCCAGAACATCTTAGATATGTGGAATACATGCATAAGAACAGGATTTTGTTTGCCCCACAGCTATAATAAAGTCAACTTGGTCTCAGCCAGTCATCCCAATGCCAAATTGTTGGTCATCATGGAAGACAGAAATGTAAAAGCCTGGTGAACTATCAGCCAGCACTGAAAGCCTATGCCTGTAAGTGGTGACTGTCACATAGTATGTCATAAAGTATTTAAGTTTTGGAAGTGATTGACAAGTTCATACAACTTTTGCCTTACAGAAATGTGATGGTTGAACCTCATTAATTAATGCTGGGAAGTCAAAAAAATTACAAATAGAACTACTATATGATTCAGCAATCCCACTTCTGGGTATGTATCTAAAGGAAATGAAATCAGTATGCACTCTCATGTTCACTGCAGCATTACTCACAACAGCCAGGATATGGAATCAACCAAGTGTCTATTGATGGGGAAGTGAGTAAAGAAAATGTGGAATATATACATGACAAGAAATGATTCCGCCTTTAAGAAGAAGGAAAACTTGTCATTTACAACAACATGCATGAACCTGGAGAAACTTATGGTAAGTGAAATAAGTCAGGCAGAGAAAGACAAATACCGCATGATCTCACTTAAGTATGGAATCTAAGAATGTCTAACTCATAGAACTCAGAGAAGCTGAGAGTAAAACGGTAATTGCCAAGAGGTGGGAGATATAGAGAGATACTGGGCAAAGGGTACAAAGTTTCAGTCAGATAGGATGAACACGTTTTATACGTCTATTGTATACCATGGTGACTATAGTTAATAATAATGTCTTGTAAAATTGAAATTTAGTAAGAAAATAGATCTTAAATTTCCTTACCAAAAAAAGATAACTATGTCAAGTGATGAATTTGATAATTAGCTTGATTTTGGTAATCATTTTATAATGCATACATATTTAAAAACATGTTGTATAGCATAAACATATATAATTTTTATTTCTCAATTTTATCTCAATAAACCTAAGGGGGAAAAAAGCGAATCTCAAACATTAAAAAATAAGGTAAAATAGAATAAAATCTCTTAAGCTCTCAAAACCTCAATTAAGTTTAAAGTGTGTTTCTCATTGCTGTATTTATTTGCTTCAGCCCTTAAATATGGTAGAGAAAGAAATAAAATATTCTTTCAAACAAAACACTTCAAAAATCTATAAATAATGGAATGTCCACTTTCACTTAGGGTGTAGTCAGAAGAGATTGTCACTCTCACTCTAACCAATACAAAGACAGAAAAGCTACTAAATAATGTTTTTGTTTTTGTTTTTTTAATTTATGAGGTAAAAGAGAGGAAAAAAAATCTAAATGATCCCTGGAAACATAGGAGGAAGAAAAACTCATAATTAATAGGAATAAGGAAAAACTGCTAAAATGTTAATAAACTTTTAACAGTACTGTGTGGGCTGGCCTAACAGTCTAGAATTCTGGTGTGCCTTATAAAAGAACAAGTCAGCCACAAACCAATTCCCCATTTGACTTTCGCTAAATCATGTTAATGGTGTAGCAAAGGGCAGGGGCAGGGCAGGAGGTCTGAAAGAAATGGGGATATACACAAAGGATTATAAGTCATGCTGCTATAAAGACACATGCACATGTATGTTTATGGCAGCACTATTCACAATAGCAAAGACTTGGAATCAACC
>NW_012101399.1:5255795-5263808 GCF_000951045.1 Mandrillus leucophaeus | reverse complement strand
AAGAAAGAAAGAAAGAAAGAAAGAAAGAAAGAAAGAAAGAAAGAAAGAAAGAAAGAAAGAAAGAAAGAAAGAAAGAAAGAAATCCTCCTGAAATGCACTGGGCTTTGACCAAGTACACTTCAAAATGTAGGAAGACAGTAGAGTAAAAAGTCCTCTAAGCCATGCTGGCCCATCACCGATTGCAAAGCAGAAGAACACCAAAGGCTAAACACAGGGAATGAAAATTGATAGAGGTCGCCCCAACTCTCATAGGGTAGATAGAGCAATGACAGCAGCCTACCAAAGGATGGAGACAGGGCAGGATAACTGAAAGAAATTCCCCTGAGGTGCACAGGGCTTTTACCAAAAGCAAAGCTGCAAAACCCAGAAAGTTGAAGTAATATAGATCTATCTTCTGAGACATGGAAAGTTAGGGGCAGAGCTGGAGAGTAAAGAAAATTCTTTGGTATCTCAAAATATAGGCAGCACGCCTGTGAAGTAGACAGAAATCTCTGTCCATTGAGAAATCTGACAACACAAGTGAAAAACACAGTGATCTCCAGAGTCTTGCCAATTCTCAGGTCCCAAGCCATAATTTAGGGAAATTCCTGATCTTCCCCTCAAAACCATGTGAAGCTAGTGATAAAATTAAGTACAAAAGTTGCAACAGAGCACAGGCTCATTGCAATTACAGACTACATTGACATAGCCCCTCATCCTTACAACTTGTTAGAAGTAGTGTGTCATTTTCTTGAAGAAAATATTATCTTCAATTTCAACTCTTCTTTGATACAATTTATTTTATACAATCAAAAATTATGAGACATGCATAAAACCAGTAGTATATATGTGATCCAGAATCAAAACTAAAGTAGTCAACACAAGCCAACCCTCAGAGGAGACGGATGTCAGAATTAGCAGACAAGGGTTTTAAAATAACATAATAAATATTTTATGAGATTGAGAAAAATACGTAGTTAATTTACATGATAATACAGAAAATTTGAGCAAAAATGTTAAAAATAGAAAAGAATCAAATGGAAATTATAGAACTAAAAAACACAAAATTTACAAAATTAGATATGAAGCAGTCATTCGATGACCTAATAGCAGATTGAATGTGAGAAGGAAAAGAGTCAGTGAAGTTGAAACAAAAAAATTAACCAGGCCAGGCACAGTGGCTCACACCTGTAATCCCAGCACTTTGGGAGGCAGAGGCGGGTGGATCACGAGGTCAGGAGATAGAGACCATCCTGGCCAACATGGTGAAACCCCGTCTCTAATAAAATATAAAAAATTAGCCAGGCATGGTGGTGTGTGCCTGTAATCCCAAATCTCATCTTGCATTCACACGTGTTGTGGGAGGGAGATAATTGAATAATGCGGGCAGATATTTCCCTTGCTGTTCTCATGATAGTGAATAAGTCTCATGAGATCTGATGGTTTTAAAAATGGGAGTTTCCCTGCACAAGCTCTCTCTTTGCCTACTGCCATCCATGTAATACATGACTTGTTCCTCCTTGCCTTCTGCCATGATTGTGGGGCCTCCCCAGCCATGTGGAACTATAAATCCATTAAGCTCTTTTTCATGTATATGTCTTTATCAGCAGCATGAAAACAAACTAATACATACATATACTAGTTTTAAAAGTGGTGAAAATAAGGAAGTTAGTGAGATTATATAAATCTCTGAGACAAGGTAGACTTTGTGACTAGAGATAAACAGAAAAAATGATAAAATGTAGAAATATCAAGAAGATTCAGCAATATAATAGTGTATGTTATAATAATAAAGCCACCAAAGTACATGATTCAAAGACTGAGACGTAACAGAAGAAATAGATAAAATCACAAATTAGTTGAGGATTATAACCTTCTCTTGACATTGATTCATAATAGAAGCAGTTAAAAACAGATTATTAAGGGTATAGATAATGTGAGTATTATCAACCAACTTGACCTACTTGCCATTAATAGAGCACTATAACCAACCACTCCAGGATACACATTCTTTTCAGGAATATATGGAACATCCACCATGATAGACCATATACTGGGACATAAATCAAGTCCCCATATATTTCAAAGAATTGAAACCATACAGTTTTGCTGTGTCCCCACCCAAATCTCATCTTGAATTCCCATGTGTTGTGGGAGGGACCTGGTGGTAGGTAACTGAATTATGGGAGCAGGTCTTTCTCATGCTGTTCTCATACTAGTGAATAAGTCTCATGAGATCTGATGGTTTTTATAAAGAGGAGTTCCCCTACACAAGCTCTCTCTTTGCCGGCTGCCATTCATGTAAGACATAACTTGATCCTCCTTGCCTTCTGCCATGATGGCGAGGCCTCCCCAGCCACATGAAACTATAAGTTCATTAAACCCTTTTTCCTGCATAAATTACCCACTCTCAGGTATGTCTTTATAAGAAATGTGAAAATGGACTAATACAGTAAATTGGTACCAGTAGAGTGGGGCACTGCTGAAAAGATACCCAAAAATGTGGAAGTGACTTTGAGACTGGGTAACAGGCAGAGATTGGAACAGTTGTGTTTTGGAGACAACATTATTAAATCTACAGTTAATCTAAAAATCCTCAAATATTTGGAAATTAAGCAACACTTCTCAAAAACTCATGGATCAAAAGAGAAATCACAAAGAAAATTGGAATTTTTTTTTTTTTTTTTTGAGACGGAGTCTCGCTCTGTTGCCCAGGCTGGAGTGCAGTGGCCAGATCTCAGCTCACTGCAAGCTCCGCCTCCCGGGTTTATGCCATTCTCCTGCCTCAGCCTCCCGAGTAACTGGGACTACAGGCACCCGCCACCTCGCCTGACTAGTTTTTTGTATTTTTTAGTAGAGACGGGGTTTCACTGTGTTAGCCAGGATGGTCTCGATCTCCTGACCTCATGATCCGCCCATCTCGGCCTCCCAAAGTGCTGGGATTACAGGCTTGAGCCACCGCGCCCGGCCAAAAGTTGGAATTATTTTAAACGGAATAATAATGAAAATACAACACATCAGTTTTTCACATAAAGCACATCTCGCAGGAAAATTTATAGTAATTAAATGAGAATATTAGGGGAAAAAAGAAGAGTTTAAATTGAATGATCTAATCTACTCTTTCAGAATTTGAAAAAGGAAGAATAAATTAGAGCCAAAGAAAGTAGGAAAGGTGAAAGTTTAAAGATAGAAATAGAAATCAATGTAACAGAAAATGCACTAACAATAGAGAAATCAACAAAGTCAAAAGACCATCCTTTTTAAAAGATTAATGAAATTGCTAAACTTCTAGCAGGACTGATCAAGAGGAGAAATAGAGTAAGTACAAATTACTAATATAACAGATGAAAGAGGGACATCACCTCAAAGCTTGTAGATATTAAAAGGATTATAAACAATTTTATTCCAATGAATTTGACATCTGAAATAGTATGAGCAAATTCCTTGAAAAGTACAATTTAAAACTCACACAAGAAACAAAATCTGAGTAGCTAAATGTTATGAGTTGAATTGTCTAACCCCAAAATTCTATACTGAAGTCCTAACCCCCTGTGCCTCAAAATGTAACTTTATTTGGACATAGGGTCTTTAAAGAGGTAATTCAGTTAGTATGATGTCATTAAGTTGGGCCCTAACCTAATATGACTGATGTTCTTATAAGAAGATAAAATCACAAATATACACAGAGGGAATACATGTAAAAAGACAGAGAAGACACCAATCTATCAGTTAAGAAGACAGCCCTCAAAAGAAACCAATCCTGCTGACACACTGATGTCAGACTTCTAGACTCCAGAATTATGAGAATATAAATTTCCATTGTTTAAGCCATCCAGTCTGTAGGACTTTGTTATGGCTTTCCTAGAAACTGATACATCATACTACTGATAATGAAAGGAAGACTGTAAAAATAAAATGCAGTCATCTCAATATATTTGATATAATGATACAATGTATCTCAGCATAAAAATTAAGATATAATACAGTAATCTCAACAGATTTTTTAAACTATACTTAACAATATTAAACACCCAGTCATAATTCAAAATTCTTAGCAAATTAGGAATAGATAGGAATTGTTTAAATATAATAAAAGGCATCTATTTTTTTAAAGTAACATACTATATAATAGTAAAGCACTGAAGGCTGTCACCCTAAAATTGGGAACAAAGTAGGGTGTCTTCCCTCATCACTTGATGGTACTAAGTCCTAGCCAGTACAAAAAATCAAGAAAAAGAAAAATAGCCAAAATATTGAAAAGAAAGTAAATCATTATTACCTGCTGATAACATTATGGTATGTGAATAAAACTCTAGGGAGTCTCCAGAACTCAACCAAAAATAAAAGGTGAATTAGCAAGGTCTCAGAGTACATAATCATTATCCAAAAATTAACTCTTTTAAAATATTACCAACAATTAGGAATTGTGGTTTAAATATACCACCATTTACACTGGCATTTTAAAAATTACATGCTAAAGACTAAATCTAACCAAAGTTCAAGATCTTCATTAAAAAATAAAAATCATTACTCAAAGTAATTAAAGATCTAAGTAAATGTGAAGATATACTATTTCATAAAATTGGAAGACTAAAATTTGTAAGATCTCCTTTCTCCCCAAATTGATAGATAGGTTTAATGCAGTCTTAGTTAAATGTAAGCAGGTGTTTTTGGACAAAATACAAGCAGTTTCCAAAATTTGTATTGAACGACAAAGTATTAGAAAAGCCACAGCAATGTTAAAAGAGAACAAAAAAAATGTTTAATGGTTTGCATTACCTGATTTCAAGGCTTACTATAAAGCTACAACTATCATGTGATGTTGATGTTGACATAAAAATATAAATGCCTACCAATAGAGCAGAATAGAGATTTCAGAAAAACACAACGTACAGATGGTCAACTGGTTTTTTGAAAAGGCGTTAAAATAATTTAATAGGGGAAATTATAACCTACTCTAAATATCATATGAGAACTGTCTATCCATATTTTAAAAATCCTTGTCATTTACTTCATATTATATGTAAAAAAAATTAACTCATTACTGATCATTGATCTAATTGTAAAAGCTAGAATCATAAAGCTTCTAGAAGAAAAAAGTAAGAGAACATCTTCATGACCTTGAGGGCAGTCAAATAGTTGTTGAACAAAACATAAAACACAAGCCATTAAAGAAAAAAAGTTAACACTTTATATTAGTTTCATCATAATAATCAAAAAACTATTTGTCATCAGGGAAATGCAAATCACAAACCACAATGAACAGATATTTTTAAGCAGACAACAATAAATACTGGCAAAGATATTGAGAAATTGGAAACCTCATATAATTGCTGGTGGGAATGTAAAATGGTGCAGTTGGAAAACAGTTAAGCAGTTCCTCAAAAAAGTGAAAAATAGAGCTGTCATATAGCCCAGCAATTCCATTCTTAGAAATACACTTGAGAGAATGGAAACTTAAGTTTACCCCAAACCTGAACATTAATATTTATAACAGTATTGGTTGTAGTAGACAAAAATAGAAACAACCCAAATGCCTATCAATTGATGGATGAATTTTAAATGTAGTATATTCATACAGTGAAATATTATGCAGCCATAAATCATGCTAAATGAAATAAGCCACCTACAAAAGGCCACAGACTGTATCATTCCATTTATATGAGCTGTCCAGAATAGGCAATTCTGCATGATTTTTTTAAGCAAATTACCAGCTGCCAGCGTCTGGGGGAAGAGGAAAATGAGGAGTGTTAATAGATATGGGGTATATCTGAGATGTGATGAAAATGTTTAGAATTACATAGTGGTGATGGTCGCACAACTTTGTGAATATACTAAAAAACACTGAATTGTTCACTTTAAAGAGTGAATTTGATGGCATGTGAATTACATTTCAATTTTTCCAAAAAAGAAATCATTAAGAAAATGAATAGACAAGACAAAGACTGGGAGAATATGTTAAGAACATTTATCTGACAAAGATCTTCTACAATATAGAAAGAATTCCTAAAAATAAACAATATAAAAATTTTAAAAAATCAAAAATTGGTAGAAGAATGTAAGAGACACTTCATAAAGGAAGACACAGAAAGGCCAATAAACACACAAAAAGTTCCTCAACATCATTCTTAAGCAGAGAAATGCAAATAAAGCCACAATGTGTTAAAATTTTAATCTCACTAGAGTAGTTGAAACCAAAAAGATAAATAATACCAAATAATGGCAAGGATGTGGAACAAATGGAACTTTCATACATTGCTGTATGAATGGATTGTCAGATGGTACAACCACTGTGAAATACTGGCAATTTAACATAAGGTTCTGTGATGCAGCAATCCCACTGCCAGGAATTTACCCAAGGGATATAAAAACATTACGTACATAAAATGGCTTTTACAAGAGTATCTTAGCGCTCTTATTTACAATAGCCCAAACTGGAAATAACACAAATGTTCATCATCAAGAGAAGGGAAAATGGTGGTACATTCATATAACAGGATATTGCTCAATTACAATGTAAAAAAATGAAAAACTGATCCATGCAAAAATATGGATGAATCTTACATAGATTTTGACTCAAGAAGCCAAACCCAAAAGAATACATACTGTATGAATCAATGTATATGAAGACAAAGACATGCAAAACTAATCCATATTGTCTCTGGTGTTTGGAGGAGGGTAATGGTAAAGTGACTAGGAAGGAACACAGGGAGCATTCTGGGTGATGGAACTGTTATATATTGGTTTGAGTGGCGACTACTATACAGGTTTGTACAATAGTCAAAATCTTTGGAATTGTAAACTTAAGACCTTTCACATTCTAAGTACACCACTCTTTTAAACATTAAATAAACATAGAAAAAACATAAAAACCTAAACAATAAATCAATTCAGAAGTTATCAAGACTCCATTAAATATCAAAGAGTTTAGATTCAGTTTGAGTTTATGGCCAAAAGATTAGGAACTATTTTTTTCTGGCCTACTTTTTTATTCATTCTTTACATAAATACCGTGTTTGTAAGATATGCCTTTGTGTACATATTTTGCTCAATACAAGCACCAATATTTAAACTAGATTAAACGACCCCAGTGCACACATGCATACACATTCAGAAATACCCCTTTCTGGCAGCATCATAAAGTGTTGTTTGACATCATTTTTTAATTGAATAAAAAATGTTTCCAATTACCAGTACTATAAACTTTTAGAATTGTGGGATTAATCCAAACCACTTCCTTCAAAGACAAGTGAATTAAACATACTCATGGAGGAAGCATAGATTAGAATCAAGATTTTTATCTATTTTAAGAGAATAGAAGAAGAGAAGGGGTTATAATCTTGTAATATTATGCAAATCTTCTGTTCTAATATATCAAAAACTTGATGATCCAAGATCATGCAGAACAGCTGAGAAGAAATCAAAGTAAACAATGTACCTTGCAGCCAACAGATCCTGCCAATATGAGATTAGAACTCTCCATCCTAGCAAAAAAAAAAAAAAAATGGTTTTGGAAAGTTCCCTGCAACATTTTATGACTCACAGATATTCCCAGAGGTTCCTGTTTCCATTCTGCAGTAGACAGTGTTTGAAGGAAGACGTGCAGTTCTAATCAACTGTTGTTCTTAGGCAACTTGGCTGAAAGATCTGTTTAAAAAACATTTGTTGGAAAGATGATATGTTTGGGTGTTTTAATTTTTTTAAACAAAATTGCAGATTTTAAATTTGTTTAACTCTTAATTCAACATTGACTAAAAGAACAGCCTAAGAAAAATTACTGTTACATAATATATATTACAAACGTAGCAACTTTCGCATTTGAAAATTCCCAAACCAGGGGGTACGTATTCTTGGCATAATCCCCCTTGCATATCCTTCCAAACTGCCTCCAGATCCCTGGCTCTGTATTCCATAGCTCTGGCTCTGATCTTGGCCACCCATTTCAATATCCCACCTTGGCTTCTACTTTGACCAACACTGCCAAGTCACCTCCCATCCCATGAGAACTTGATTCCTGGCTAATCTCCACTTTTG
>NW_012101399.1:5226941-5255745 GCF_000951045.1 Mandrillus leucophaeus | reverse complement strand
GCTCTTATTTACAATAGCCCAAACTGGAAATAACACAAATGTTCATCATCAAGAGAAGGGAAAATGGTGGTACATTCATATAACAGGATATTGCTCAATTACAATGTAAAAAAATGAAAAACTGATCCATGCAAAAATATGGATGAATCTTACATAGATTTTGACTCAAGAAGCCAAACCCAAAAGAATACATACTGTATGAATCAATGTATATGAAGACAAAGACATGCAAAACTAATCCATATTGTCTCTGGTGTTTGGAGGAGGGTAATGGTAAAGTGACTAGGAAGGAACACAGGGAGCATTCTGGGTGATGGAACTGTTATATATTGGTTTGAGTGGCGACTACTATACAGGTTTGTACAATAGTCAAAATCTTTGGAATTGTAAACTTAAGACCTTTCACATTCTAAGTACACCACTCTTTTAAACATTAAATAAACATAGAAAAAACATAAAAACCTAAACAATAAATCAATTCAGAAGTTATCAAGACTCCATTAAATATCAAAGAGTTTAGATTCAGTTTGAGTTTATGGCCAAAAGATTAGGAACTATTTTTTTCTGGCCTACTTTTTTATTCATTCTTTACATAAATACCGTGTTTGTAAGATATGCCTTTGTGTACATATTTTGCTCAATACAAGCACCAATATTTAAACTAGATTAAACGACCCCAGTGCACACATGCATACACATTCAGAAATACCCCTTTCTGGCAGCATCATAAAGTGTTGTTTGACATCATTTTTTAATTGAATAAAAAATGTTTCCAATTACCAGTACTATAAACTTTTAGAATTGTGGGATTAATCCAAACCACTTCCTTCAAAGACAAGTGAATTAAACATACTCATGGAGGAAGCATAGATTAGAATCAAGATTTTTATCTATTTTAAGAGAATAGAAGAAGAGAAGGGGTTATAATCTTGTAATATTATGCAAATCTTCTGTTCTAATATATCAAAAACTTGATGATCCAAGATCATGCAGAACAGCTGAGAAGAAATCAAAGTAAACAATGTACCTTGCAGCCAACAGATCCTGCCAATATGAGATTAGAACTCTCCATCCTAGCAAAAAAAAAAAAAAAATGGTTTTGGAAAGTTCCCTGCAACATTTTATGACTCACAGATATTCCCAGAGGTTCCTGTTTCCATTCTGCAGTAGACAGTGTTTGAAGGAAGACGTGCAGTTCTAATCAACTGTTGTTCTTAGGCAACTTGGCTGAAAGATCTGTTTAAAAAACATTTGTTGGAAAGATGATATGTTTGGGTGTTTTAATTTTTTTAAACAAAATTGCAGATTTTAAATTTGTTTAACTCTTAATTCAACATTGACTAAAAGAACAGCCTAAGAAAAATTACTGTTACATAATATATATTACAAACGTAGCAACTTTCGCATTTGAAAATTCCCAAACCAGGGGGTACGTATTCTTGGCATAATCCCCCTTGCATATCCTTCCAAACTGCCTCCAGATCCCTGGCTCTGTATTCCATAGCTCTGGCTCTGATCTTGGCCACCCATTTCAATATCCCACCTTGGCTTCTACTTTGACCAACACTGCCAAGTCACCTCCCATCCCATGAGAACTTGATTCCTGGCTAATCTCCACTTTTGTCTAACCCCAGCTCTCTTGTTTCCTTCTAAGCATTAAATACCACTCATGAGCTACATTTCTCCCCACCCCCAACCAGCTCCATTCCACTACAGGTTAGTAGTCTTCATTCCCCCAAGGCCTCTTCTCCGTTCCTAGCCAGCTCCCCCATTCTTCAGGTTCTTTTCTCTCCAAGGCCCCAAATAATAAAATACCTGGTTCTTAACAGTTGCCATCATTTACATAAGGTCATGTGTGGCTTTTTCTGATAACAACTCTAAAGATATGGATATGAGATAAAGTATAATATTATAAAATATGTTAACATTATCCCAGTAAAAGCCGTTCTTTCACTTAATTGGCATGTTAATAGAAGGAAGACTGATCTCTCCTGACTCCTTAAGTGACTCATTGCTGCTGTGCTCTACAACCAAGCTCAGTCTTCCATTTCTCATTGACTCTTGGCTATTCCCTCAAACATGCTATCTTTAAAAAAAATTTGCTCTCCCAGGTTCCACAACCATACCTCCCTTGATTCTGTTGTGAATCAGACTCTGTACAGATACGGCAAAATAGATCTAGCCTAGATACATGCTTAGTGTGACTTACACAGCACTTTAGATTTTTTCAGTCAGGCACAGTGGCTCACACCTGTAATCCCAGCACTTTGGGAGGCCAAGGCGGGCGGACCACGTGAGGCCAGGAATTCAAGACCAGCCTGGCCAACATGGCGAAACCCTATCTCTACAAAAATACAAAAAATTAGCTGGGTGTGGAGGTGTGCACCTGTAATCTCAGCTACTCAGGAGGCTGAAGCATGACAATTGCTTGAACCAAGGAAGCAGAGGTTACTATCAGCTGAGATTGAGCCACTGCACTCCAGCCTGTACAACAGAGTAAGACTCTGTCTCAAAAAAAAAAAAAAAAAAAAGTTTTTTTTCAATTTGCTAACAGTTTAAAAATTGGAAAACTGAAAACTGAGCCTAAAAATAGAGATTTCTAGTTTCACTTGATGCTCAGATCATCCAACTCTGGATTTACATTTGTGCATAGCAGCATCTCTTATCAAAACACCAGGGGTTCAGGCTAGGTCCTGCTGCTCACCACACAGAAAGCTAATCACTGAGCCAAGGAAGAAGGCTTTATTCAGATGCTGCAGCTGAGGAGATGGAAGATCAGTCTCAAATTCATCTCCTCAACCAACTAAAATTAGGCGGTTTTGCAGCAGGAAAGAAATGTAACTATGTGTCAGAAAATAGGAATTAGAGATGGGTAAAGAAAAAGAGTTGATCAATAGGAAGTAGGTAGTAAGTTAGGCAATCACAACAGGTGTGGGGTCTGACATCTCATTGTCCAGATGCAGTAATTTCCTAACTTTCAGTTCCTTGATATTATTTGGGAGGCCTGATGGTTGATTTTCTGAGAAAGGAACTCAGATAAGACAAAGTTTCTCAAGTTTAAGACTGAGAGGGTCAATTTCCATGTTTATTCAAAAGAAATCATAAATATCAGTTCTATGGGACAACTGGGTCAATTTTAGCCCCTTCTTTCTATTTATGAATTTCCCAATCATGGGGAATCTGGTCATCAATCTTTCTGACAGTTTCATGCTGAGAAGGTGTGTCATGGGATAAGGCTAAGAGTCAACGCACTTCTGGGGCTCTGCATACCAGCAGCAGGGTAAGGGGCAAGACCTTTTCCCAGGCAAGACTGGTCTCCCGACAACTAGGTTCCCCTTGGCCACAAGTGGCTCCATTCAGTCAGTGGGGGACTTAGGACTTTTTGTCCCATACCATTGCTGGAGTAGTGTGCTACATGCCCCAGGTTCACCCTGTTCCTCAGTGAGACCTCTATGGCCAAAGGAATTAGAGTCAAGACTTATAGCAAATTAAATGTTCTAGGCCAGATGGGATTGGAGGTGGGCAGATATTCTTACTCTTTAAAACTATTTAAGCAACATAAGACTTAAAAACTAAAAGCCAAAAGTAAGGTTACAGTATTGTTTACAACTCAAAGGAATCTCCTTTGCCATTAAGAGGCCACACTCTGGCCTGGGAGGCCCAGCTCCCTAGGCTCCCAAACTGAGTTGTGTCTTCAACCTTGGCCTAGAATGGTGAGCTCTTTTTAAGGTCTAGGTAAGGGCACATCAACCCATTATAAAATAAAATATATAACTAATTTTAGTCGTCAAAATCTTATACGTCCACCTTTTCCACAATAGTCCCTGGCCTACAGGGATTGAATAGTTTTCATTTCTGGCCCTGTGTCTCACAAAAGCAGTTCATTTTGATTGTCACCTCTCCTGGGTTTCTGAAGATGAACTTTTGACTGATGTCAGTGTTCAAGATTTAGCAGGTGTCAGTGCCATTTGCAAACCCAGGAGTCAAAGTCCTGTAACTTAGCAGCACAAGGATTAATTAATAGGATGTTTTCCAAAGATGTTAAAAGTCTCAAAATATTTGGTCAAAACAGAATTACAGGTCATTGTAAAATAATAATTATTCATTTAACCAAAGTTAAATCAAAAAGACTTTTAATATAAAAATAAAGTTACAATATATGAGCACTCTACCTATAATATGCAGATAGACTACTTTGGTGTAAAATAAGTTTCTATCTACAATATAAATGATCAAGTACAGTATATGCATTTATGATAAGAACAGAAGCCAAAGCTTAATGAAATGTTTACAGATACATAAAAGAACATCTAGAAATTTGTGGTTCAGTTTACTAACACTGCAGAAAAGTCCTACAATTCTAACATGACTCTAGATGTCATGTGGAGTGACTAACATGTAGAGTCACTAACGTGATTCTAACATGTCACAAATTAAAACAATGCCATTTGGCGTCTAGTAGTTGCTGCCAGCAGCACTTCAAACCATTGTATTAAAGTGGTTAGGTTACTTCTTGCATATGTCTAATTGCTAGCATTCTACTGATGCAATTGTGAGCAAAAGCATAAAAAATGCGATAAGTCCTATGACAAACTTATCAATGTGCAACAGTTAACATTTTTTCCATCATTTAAAAAAATGGTAAAAGCAAATATTAGTTTTGGAAATTCAATATGAAGATAAATAATCTCCTTCCACTTAAACACTATATAACAAAAACAGGGACAAAATAAGAACAAGCACCCAATAATTTGTTTTCAGCTATTTAAAAGAGTATCATCACTTCCAGGGCTGGTTTCTACGTGCAGCACTAACAAGTGATTAGTTGACGTTCACGACTATAATCATCAAACCAGGACAACACTTATACATATTTTGTTTTCAACTACACACACTAACAGTGATAAAAAGCCTGAGATTAAAAATCACTAGAAAGTCTCATATTTTTAATTACTACTTAATCCAAGTGAATGTCACTTGATTTTAATAATGCTACTAAACACAACTAAAATAATTTGAGAGAAATTTGTTAATATAGTTTCCTTAAGAACAAGGTCAATCATTCCTAAACATTAAAACTTTGTATCCATATCACAGTCTTTCCGTATTATCTAAAGGAAAAGATCTGAAACTAACTCAAATTATTGATTGAACTGAATAACCGGAAATAAGCACCATTTAAACAATTTTATTCTCAGCTACTTTCTTAAATAACAAAATAATATACTATTTCTGTTTAGAATTTATAAAAACAAGTCAAGTCTTTTAATTTTGGCCAGGAAACTTAAACTCTTAAAGCTCTCTAGATCATCGTAGGTAAGCAAAACCAATTCAGTTTTAAATGGCTAGTGTGCTCTATCTCTCTTTTTTTTTTTGAGATTTTACAAAGGTAGCTTAGGAATTTTAGATAAATAGAACAAATGATGAACTGTTAGAAATGCACAGGAAACAAAATGACTACTATATATACAGAGCCAAATACAAGCCTTCTGTTAGAAACTAAAAATACCAATAATTTTATATATATTATATAATTATATATAATTTACATATTAATAATACATAATTTATATATTTATTTATTTGCTATTTGTTATATATTTATTTGCTATTTGTTCGCCTTTGGATTTTGCATATATATGTATAGATATGCTTATATATTTATGCTTCCATTTATTTATATATACATATATATAAAACCCAAAGAAGTACAAATAGAAAACAAATGAAAAATGAAAGCAAAAACAAACAAAAAATCAACCCCAAATTTTTTTTCTATTCAGTTTACCTTAGAGGCTACAGTGTTACACAGAGCCAAAACACACACACACACACACACACACACACACACAATATGTTGTTTTTGATACACAAATTAATGTCTTTTCATCCACCAATACCACTATACATTTCATGTATTTGAGAAATTTACTTTAGGCACTTGGCAAGTAAGGACTTTAGTGCTAGAACCACCAATGCAGAATAGCAAACACAGTGTGAAATCAACCCACACAAGCATTTACATGAAATTTGACTCCCTGATAAATCTAGCTTCATGCTTAACTGTATTTAAAAAAAGACTTGTCAAAATGCCAATGTATTTCTTTACAATATTTCTTATCTTAACTTTATCAAGACTAAGAGCTTTAATTATGAGCAATATTAATTAGCCAAAAATTTCTACAATTTCCTATCAGGTTTTTACTTTTTCATCTTTCTATTTTCTCTGTATGTGCCTGAAAACAGACATACACAGAAACAGGAGAAAAACTACATATGACTTACACAGACAATGTATGACATGCTTGAATTTTCTGTTTGGTCTTAAATTTTCTCTTGTTTAAAAAAAAAAAAAAAACAGTCATTTTATTTTAGGACAAAAATTTACCATAGTTCATAATTTGAAACAACCTTTAGATAAATTCTGAATTTATCTAAAGTTATTCTTTCAGATAAATTATTCTTTTTTTTTTAAGACAAAATTACTCTTTTTTTCATAAGGACAGAAATTCTCTGGCACATTTTATATACAGAATTATATGTTAACTACAGTTCTTATTCTTAGTAACCTTAAATTTTTATGAAAACCACTAGGAAGTAAGAAATCCTGAAAATGACCAGACATCCAAAATAATTTGGATGACTCATCATCAAAAATAATTGAGATTTTAAATTACAAAAAGTTCACCTACAAGCATTTATCCTATTTACATGTACTCAATTCTTTCTCTTTTTTTTAAGTTTATCTGGATTACTTCTGAAAACTGAGATATTAGACAAAGCTAGCAGTTAGTTCCTTGTTAACCATTTCATAACCTGAGAATATCAGGTGTTCACCTAAGTAAGAACCTTAAATCCATGGATTTTTTGATAATAACTCAGAAGATTCAACTGTCTTTATTAAACTAACAACATTAAATTTGTCCAAAAACTCACACAAAAGTTATTTGCGCCTTGGCTGGGTTTATAGTTTTATAACCTTCTGTGCCAAACCCTGACACCTCAAAATATCTAGCAGAGACAAATATAAAACCTAGACAAAAATGTATGCTGACAACTCCAAAGACATTTCTATTTCTACCTTAATAATTTTAAAGCCAGCTTGTTTATTAAAGAATTACTTAAATCATGTGAACTTGAAAAATATTTGGACTTATTTATTTAATTTATGACCCCTCTTTATTTATAAACCAATTTAGTAGACACAACATATAACATAATAAATGTACATACACATAAACACATTGAAATGTGTATACACACACATAAACAAAGATCCAATAGCTTTTACCTCAGAACTCCAGCCATGAGATAGCAATACAAACTCACTGTTTTATGAACATGTTTACATGGCTAAACTTTGCCCCAAGAGGTAATCCAATGAAGGATGTGAACAAGAATGTTAGATGAAACAGTTTCCATTGCAGTTTGATTTTTAAAGGCCAAACCTTCCCAGACTCCAAAAAACTCTGGGGTCAAACAGCATCACAGAAGAACCTCATGTACTAAGCAGACCTGACCCTGCTTAGAATAGCAGCATAAAAGCCTGGATACACAGAACTCCATCCCACTTTCCTGTTCAATAACAATGAGGCTCATGGAGATGCCAAACCGCCCCACACACCAAGGAATATTGGGAACTATACTGACGCATGCACATAAACAAACAATCACCAAAGCACAATCCACCTGCTTCAGCAACAAGCAAGTCCCAAGAGTATCCAAACTGAAACAGTCAGAATGCTTCCTCTCTCCATTGGTTGGGCTTGTTCATCTTGCAAATGGAAATTCTTTTGGAATTCCCCAAACTGAGAAGAGCACATCCCCCTGTCTGGTACCCACAAAAGACATTAACCCATCCAGATGCAGATGTCAAATATCAAAGGCTACTCTTCCTAGGCAATTAGGAATGCTCTTGGGGCTGACAGCAGCAGGACCAAAGAAAGAGAGACCAAGACCCACCTCCGGCCAAAAATAGGCAGGTAGCTGCTTAGGAGGCCTTCTGAAACCCTTCAGGCCTGTAGCAGCCAAGCCACAAGCAATGTGTGCCTGGTCAGGGAACCAAAATGTGTTACTGAAACACCAGAGGTTCAGTCTGGGTCCTGCTACTTACCATACAAAAAAAACAATTTTGTAAGACAAGTATTGCCTGGAAAAAGGCTTTATGCATGTGCTGCAAAAGGAATTATGGAGGGGTAAGAAAGAGGAGTTGGTCAACAGGTAGCAGGCAGTCAGTCAGTCAGTCATGACAGGTAAGGGGCTATGATTCAGTTCCTCTATATTATTTGAGAGGCCTGATTATTGGTCTTACAATTTTAGATGCATAAGATAAGACAAATGTAGCTCCTCAAGTTTTAAGACTGAGAGGGTCAATTTCCAACATCAGTTCTATGGAACAATTGGGCCAGTTTCACATTGGTATAAGTCAAGCAAGATATGTGTGGATGCAGTGGCTTTCCAGCAGGCAGCTGGACATAACGATCTGGAGTTCATGGAAGTGGTCTAGGCTGAAGACATGGATTTAGGAGTCTTCAGAACATAAATAGAGGCAGAAGGCCTGAAGGTGGGCTAAGATACGATCATGTGAGGGAGAAAATATAGCAAGAAGGTCACAAGACCAGGAGCAGAGCTCTGAAGGCCCCTGGTATTTAAGATTATACCTAAGGGATATGAGGAATAGCAGTAGGAGAAAAAGGAAGGTAACTTATTAGAGAAGTATCTCAGGAAAAAAAGGGAGAATTTTCAGGCAGGAAGGACCAGTCAAACAGTATTAATTGCCATAGAAGTGGGTCAAGTCAAAATCATAAAAATAATTATTGGATTTGGCAATATGGAGGTCATTGGGGAACCCACTGGTTGTTTCAATAGAGAAGGGGCAAGAACCAGATTGTAGAGGTTGAATAGAGAAGACTTGAGAAAATAAGATAGTTAATGTAGCCCAATTTATGCAGGCACTCCCATGAATGGAAGGAGAGAACAGTGACAGAGCTAAGATAGTCAAAATGACACTAATACATTGACCTAAGTCATTATATTACATTACTGCATACTAGTGTTAGTTGACTGAGTGTGAATGAATAAATAAATATTAATTATAAAGAAGTAATTGACTTTAATAGAAAGGTAACAAGTTCTCCAACACTCCTTTCCAACTTAAGTTCATCAGCATAGTACATTAATATAATGATGACTAGTTTTAAAAATCCTGGATTATTTCATTTATGCTCATTTCTTGCCAAATGCTAGCAAATCCTTGCAATGGATACAACTAAAATCATGAGCAAGTATAGGCAGCTTGAGGCAAATAAAGAAAATTGGATTGGGTTCCACCTCAGGTTTCCAACCACTCACATGTATGATGTTGAGCAAGTCTCTTCATCTCTCCAGCTCTTAGTTTGCTCTCTGTATAATGGAGTATGGGCTAAACAAGGATGGAAAATAGACAGCAAGTCATTTCAGTAATTGTAAAACCTAACTGGAACCCCAGGATAAGATCTTTTTGTAAGGAAAAATTACCTCAATGTTCATACCAATTTTTGCTTTGGTTACATTTGGAGCTATGTATACATTTCACAAGATATATTCCATATCAAGCAATCAAAATCGTCACATATATATGACATGCTAAAAGCTCAAATCAAGAAAGCATTTTTAAAATACAAATCAGAAACACAATGAATTTGTTATTTGCTTTTACTATTTTTAACATTACATATAATTTAAAATATATATGACTATGTGCAGATATATTAGACACGTTAAGAAAACAGAAACCGAATTGTTTCCAACAGAGAGGATTTAATGGAAGAAATTGGTTTCCCAAGTATCAGAAGGTTGTATAAGTAAAGTCACATAGAGGTAACTCAGGAAGTAGCTACAATGCCTGAGGTTAGGGAAACAAATGGGAAAAGATGGGGATAACAGGAGGAGGAGCCACCAGCCCTGGTGCTCTAAGGAAGAGGCTTGGGTTGGCTGCTGCTGGTTCTCTGAGGGAAATGTTCAGGCATTTCTGGAAATGCCAACAGGAGCTGGAGGCTGGAGCCACTTCCACAGTGGAGGCCACCACCTAACGCTTAGGAGAACTGCCATTTTAGAGTCTAAGACAGCAAGAATAAAACAAATTTTGAAACAGGAAGGAAGCCTTGTCTCCTCTTCCAATCCCCATTCCTCAGTAACTTCAAGTCTCTAATACTTTCAAAAAGCTGCCAAGGGAATCAGAGGTATGAAATCTGCAAAGTCACAGCCCTAGCATTACAAACTAGTGTCAAAAAAGTAGGACATGTTGCTGAGAGACAACAGGCAAATTACTTGCACAACTTTGCTTTTAAGGAAGAGTAAAGGTTAATTGCATTGTAGTTAATAGCACAAAAATGAACACTGAAGAAAGTATCTTGCAAAATGTCAGAATTATGGGGATCCTTACATGAACAAATAAGCACATATAAGTAGAAAAGAGAAAGCTGTCCCATGATTAGGAACAGAAAGCAGAAAGAGGGAGGTAAGAAAGAAACTAGGGACTTCATGGAAAAGATTTATATTAAAAAAGGAAAATGACACAAATGTTAAAATACAATAATCATAATATTAAAAGTTCTATATAATTAAATTAGGTTTCCGGTATAAGAAATTGACCATTACATTGGTGCCACAGGCCATCATGAAATGTCTAAAATCTAGGATTACTGGGCTTCTATGCTCATGGCATTTGCTTTGTCAACAAGTGCCCCAGAGTTAAGATAGACCAATAGTGACATCTGCTGCCATGGACTTATTTTTAAAAGGGCCAGTCTCGACATTTTCAAGTTAAGATTCCTGCCAAACCACTGGGCTTCTGCTGTGATGAGCCAGCATTTTTGGAACTCCTGTTTGTCATCTGTGCTATTAGAAGATTTTCTAAGGGGAACACAGAACATGGGAAAATGAGAGAATGTTTGAAAATGTAACTAAAACAAACAAAAACAGTAGGGACAGAGGGAGTAAGTGATGAGACAGAAACTTCACATTGTCTTTTCACATCCTGTTTTTCCTTTGGCTAAGTAAGTCCAAATTAATCTTGCAGTTGTTAGCAAGCATAAGCATGTTTTCAGTGAAAAGAAGGATTAATTTAACTGTTGCCAGCTTCAGTGGATTCCAACCCAAAATTTAGAGCATAATATTTAGATCAGAAAAAAAAATAAAAGTCCAACGATCAAAGGAGGGTATGTGGGAAATTTTTAGAGCAACCCTTGCTTAGAAAACCACTTCCTAGCTAAGTGTTTACCTTGATTATGCCTTCTTCAACATCTGCTGACCCTCTGCTTCTTCCTTTTTCTTTTCTGAAAGGTAAGAGAATGTAAGGTTTGAATAAAAAATATGTTTCTGATTTTTAAAAAAACATATTATCACCAGTGTAAAGTGGTCAGTGTGGCTCATTTATATGAACCCACAAATATTACCTCAAGAGAATCGTGGGTTAATTTATTTGCTCTAGAAAAAAAAATGGTAAATTATATTATACCCCAGTTATGAAAGAAGCTGAACAAAAAAGACAGATGTTTCAGCTGATGGAGAACTGAATTAAGAGTTCTGGGTTCCAGTGCAAGGTTCTGACCATGCCTCAATGTGTCATCTTGAGGAAGTTACATAACTTCTCTGAGTCTTAGTTTTCTCTTCTGTAAAATGAAAGGATGAGGCTACATGAGGGATGAAAAAATGGGATGCAACTCATTTCCTTTCTTGGTTTAACTGGCAATAGTTGCCTATGAGTTAATTTCTGTAACTCATAAGCTGCATCCAGACTCCATGGAAAAGAGTGCTGACTGATTAGTAGGGTCTGCTGTGGACAACATAAATGTGAGCAGCTGCATACACACCACATAGATACCAATTCACAAACAAGACAATTTTTTACCTTTTCTTTAGCTGTAGATTCTGTTACCAGCCATCATTTTTAGTGCCTACTGTATTTTAGCTGTGCAAGATGCTCAAAGAACATTATTTCTAATCTTCACAACATTTTAAAGACAAGAAAATCAAGCCTCAGAAAAATTACATAATCTTTTCAAAGCTGTATAACATAGCTGGACCTAATTACTAACATAATCTCTCAATATTCTCCATTATAAATAAAAACTACTCATATTTTGGATCACATCCCCTAGCCCTCTCAAAACACAAAAGCTATATTATAACATAATTATGTCTTGTCAGATGATTCCTTAATATACCTGCATACCTACCTAAAGAAAGGATGAAAGTTTGGACATGAAATTTGGCTAGACCACATAAACATAAAGGGCAGGGGAGGAGACTCAGGGCAAACATGGCTAAGAAAATGCTTTTTTCCAGCAAACAAATTGAATGTATGCTGAAAATTAAAAGTGACAAAGGAAGGAACAATAACTAAAAGTCATGTTTAACTTTAAAGCAAATAGAATTCTACACAAATAAAATTAGAGGGATACCAAATCCAAGTTGAAAAGAACCATAAAAACAGGATACTGTGTGTTGCCTCAATCTGGAAAGCATAGCTGACTTAATTGGTACAGTAATCTGGGGTGTAGCAGACACACGTGCATGTTCAATAAACACTATTTGATGGTGATGGTTTATAAGTAATTCAGACAATGGATTCCTGGTGAAAAAATATTTTTTGAAGTTTCTTTAACTTGATACAATATATTGTAAATGTCTTAGGTTATAATATCCAGGTAAAGTAGGAAACAAACACATGCTAATTTTTTATTAGAACAAACTAACTCTTCTCATCAGATAATAGAATCCTCAGAAGTTTTGAAAAGTAGCATCACAAAATTGGTCTACATTCACTAGTTACAAAATTACATACTGATGCTTTCAAAGTAAACACTCAAAAATTTATAATTGCCTTTGGAAAATTACTCAGCAATATGCATTAGTAAAAAAGCTTTAAGAAAACCAGATGCAAGAATGAACCCATAGCAGAAAAAAATGAGTGTTAGTGGTCAAATTGGATTTCATATCAAAGCACCTTGTGTTCCTTTGATTAGCAGACTAATTTATTCATATTATAAACATTTATTCTTCACTTATCATGTACTCAGTACTCCAGCAGTCACCAAGAATACCTTTATAAAATAAAACAGTCCTAACTTTGAGGAGTAGACATCTAATTAGAGACAGGAATATAAATAAAATACAAAGTGACAAGTAAATCAACTGGATATTTGACATACATTACATTTGACATGTATTACATTTAAGGGAAGTAATTAATTTTCTCTCATGTGATCAGGAAAGGATCAGAAAGACACAGAAGTACAGGAACAAAGTGAAGATCAATCTGTTTCTTAAGACACTATTAATTGACATGTTGTTTACATAATACTAAAATAGTCAAAAATTTAAAATTTTAAGTCATAGACTTTTAAACAGGCCCCACTTATATACAAGAAAGCTCTAAAAAGAGTACAGTCAATAACCACATGAAAAATAAAATGTACATAATTACATAAAGCAAAGTGTTGAACTATTTTTCATCCCTACTATTCCAAGTCAATATCATTCCAAGGTGTGTGAAGTCCCATCATGCTATCATGCACTAAGAAAGTCAACACAAGAAACTCCTGCAGAGTGTTATTCCACATGGCTTTGTGACTAATTCTGTTTGTGGAATGAACTGAGCTGTGGTCATGGGTCACTTTCAGCCAGGCCAAGAGACTGTTTCCAGAGTGTAATTGTTCTGGGCATCCAGGCACTTTACAGCATGTTCCCAGTGCCTTTTGATACTTTGTGGCCAGGAGACTGCTGAGAAAATATTATTCACCAGATTTAGACTGGACTAGTCAAACTCCTGGTTATTACATCTCCATGTCAACACAAGCCATGTCTGCAACCAAATTTACCAGATGTTTCTAATTTCTCCACCTTCTGAACTACAAGTTGAATTTTTTTTTCTGGCTTTGAAATATTTTAAACAAAGGACTTTCTGTGATGTCTCAGAAAAAGTCACAAAATTGAAACCCTGGCTAATATCAGAATAAAAGTCCTGGCTCTCCTGCACTGCCACAGGATGGGATTTCTTGCTTCTCACTGCCTATGACATTTTCTCAATGGGATTTTTACCTATAGGAGTCTCCTTCACTCTCTGGAGATTCCCAAATGGCTAACATGTAGATAAACTTCACTAAATTCTGGAGTTAACTACACATCCTCTGTTGCTGTATTACCTAAAACAAATGCTATTTCAAATTAAGGCCCTAATATCTACATAAATCATAAACTCACATACCCTTTCAAACCAATCATTGCATTTCTAGAACATCATCCAAAGATTTTACACATATTCACAATGAAGTTTTTGCAAAGATATTCATTACTACTTTGTCAAGACCTGGAATTTGGAAACAACCTACGTCTTTATTAGTAGGAAACCAGTATGATATTTTGTTCTATGCCCACATAAGGAATAATATTGAGACCTAAAAATGATTAGACAGTTCTCCAAATATATAGTAACATCAAAAATCTCCATAATAATTGTTAGGTAAAAAACAAGATAAAGAACTAAGTTGATATGTATGGGTGTGTATGTGTGTATAAATACACAGTCAATACTTACATACATATAGTAAATTTTGTGTCGTTTTGAATTTTAATCTGCTGCTATGTACAAGTTTTTTTTTAATTCAAAAATAAATAAATTTGGGAGAAATAAAGAGAAATAAAAATAAACTAAAAGGAGATTTTGAGGAAACCATACAATAAATTAATGAAAAGGGGGCAGGATGAAAGGAAGAAAAAAGGAAACAGAATCCTAGATTCCAAAACCATGGATGGATCTGTCTCTTTTTTATTATAATTATTATACTTTAAGTTCTGGAGTACATGTGCAGAACGTGCAAGTTTGTTACATAGGTATACACGTGCCATGGTGGTTTGCTGCACCCATCAACCTGTTATCTACATTAGGTATTTCTCCTAATGTTATCCGTCTCCCAGCTCTTACACTTAGACAGGCCCTGGTGTGTGATGCTCCCCGCCCCCCGTGTCCATGTGTTCTCATTGTTCAGCTCCCACTTATGAGTAAGAACATGCAGTGTTTGGTTGTCTGTTCTTGTGTTAGTTTGTTGAGAATGATGGTTTCCAGTCTCATCCATTTCCCTGCAAAGGACACGAACTCATCCTTTTTTAGGGCTGCATAGTATTCCATGGTGTATATGTGCCACATTTTTCCTTACCCAGTCTAAAATTTATAGGCATTTGGGTTGGTTCCAAGTCTTTGCTATTGTGAATAGTGCCACAATAAACATACATGTGCATGTGTATTTATAGTAGAATGATTTACAATCCTTTGGGTATATACCCAGTAATCAGATTGCTGGGTTAAATGGTATTTCTAGTTCTAGATCCTTGAGGAATTGCCCCAATATCTTCCACAATAGTTGAATTAATTTACAATCCCACCAACAGTGTAAAATCATACCGATTTCTCCACATCCTCTCCAGCATCTGTTGTTTCCTGACTTTTTAATGATCGCCATTCTAACTGGCATGACATGGTATCTCATTGTGGTATTGATTTGCATTTCTCTAATGACCAGTGATGATGAGATTTTTTTTCATGTTTGCTGGCTGCATAAATGTCTTCTTTTGAGAAGTGTCTGTTCATATCCTTTGCCTACTTTTTGATGGGGGGGGTTGCTTTTTTCTTGTAAATGTGTTTAAGTTCTTTGTAAATTCTGGATGTTAGCCCTTTATCAGATGGATAGATTGCAAAAATTTTCTCTCATTCTATAGGTTTCCTGTTCACTCTTATGATAGTATCTTTTGCTGTGCAGAAGCTCTGTAGTTTAATTAAATCACATTTGTCAATTTTGGCTTTGTTGCCATTGCTTTTGGTGTTTTAGTCATGAAGTCTTTGCCCACAACTATGTTGTGAATGGCATTGCCTAGGTTTTCTTCTGGGGTTTTTATAGTTTTAGGTCTTACGTTTAAGTCTTTAATCCATCTTGAGTTAATTTTTGTAGAAGTTGTAAGGAAGGGGTCCAGTTTCAGTTTTCTGCATATTTTTGGCTAGCCAGTTTTCCCAACACCATTTATTAAATAGGGAATCCTTTCCCCATTGCTTGTTTTTGTCATGTTTGTCAAAGATGAGATGGTTGTAGATGTGTGGTGCTATTTCTGAGGCCTCTGTTCTGTTCCATTGGTGTATAGATCTGTGTTGGTATCAGTATCATGCTGTTTTGGTTACTGTAGCCTTGTATTATAGTTTGAAGTCAGGTAGTGTGATGCCTCCAGGTTTGTTCTTTTTGCTTAGGAATGTCTTGGCTATGTGGGCTCGTTTTTGGTTCTATGTGTAATTTAAAGTAATTTTTTCCAATTCTGTGAAGAAAGTCAATGGTAGCTTGATGGGGATAGCATTGAATCTATAAATTACTTTGGGCAATGTGGCCATTTTCATAATATTGATTCTTCCTATCCACGAGCACGGAATGTCTTTCCATTTGTTTGTGTCCTCTCTTATTTCCTTGAGCAGTGGTCCATAGTTCTCCTTGAAGAGGTCCTTCACATCCCTTGTAAGTTGGATTCCTAGGTATTTTATTTTCTTTGTAGCAATTGTGAATGAGAGTTCACTCATGATTTGGCTTTCTGTTTGTCTGTTATTGGTGTATAGGAATGCTTGTGATTTTTGCACGATTTTGTATCCTAAGACTTTGCTGAAGTTGCTTATCAGCTTAAGGAGATTTTGGGCTCCGACAATGGGGTTTTCTAAATATGTAATCATGTCATCTGCAAACAGAGACAATTTGACTTCCTCTTTTCCTATTTGAATATTGTTTTTTTCTTTCTCTTGCCTGATTGCCCTAGCCAGAACTTCCAATACGATGTTGAATAGGAGTGGTGAGAGAGGGCTTCCTTGTCTTGTGCCAGTTTTCAAAGGGAATGCTTCCAATTTTTGCCCATTCAGTGTGATATTGGCTGTGGGTTTGTCATAAAGAGCTCTGACTATTTTGAGATACGTTCCATCAGTACCTAGTATATTGAGAGTTCTTAGCATGAAGGGATGCTGAATATTGTCAAAGGCCTTTTCTGCATCTATTGAGATAATCATGTGGTTTTTGTCATTGGTTCTGTTTATGTGATGGATTAAGTTTATTGATTTGTGTATGTTGAACCAGCCTTGCATCCCAGGGATGACGCCAACTTCCTCGTTGTGGATAAGCTTTTTGATGTGCTGCTCGATTTGGTTTGCCAGTATTTTATCGAGGATTTTCACATCGATGTTTACCAGGGATATTGGCCTGAAATGTTCTTTTTTTGTTGTGTCTCTGCCAGGTTTTGGTATCAGGATGATGCTGGCCTCATAAAATAAGTCAGGGTGGATTCCCTCTTTTTCTCTTGTTTGGAATAATTTCAGAATGAGTGGTACCAGCTCTTCTTTGTAACTCTGGTAGAATTCAGCTGTGACTCCATCTGGTCTTGGACTTTTTTTTGGTAGGCTATTAATTACTGCCTCAGAACTTGCCATTACTCTATTCAGGTATTCAATTTCTTGCTGGTTTAGACTTTGGAGGGTGTATGTGTCCAGGAATTTATCCATTTCTTCTAGATTTTCTAGTTTATTTGCATAGAGGTGTTTGTAATATTCTCTGATGGTAGTTTGTATTTCTGTGAAACTGGTGGTGATAGCCCCTTTATCATTTTTTATTGCATCTATTCAATTCTTCTGTTTTCTTCTTTATTCGTCTGGCTGGCATTCTATTTTGTTAATCTTTTCAAAAAACCAGCTCCTGTATTCATTGATTTTTGAAGGGTTTTTTGTGTCTCTATCTCCTTCAGTTCTGCTCTGACCTTATTTCTTGTCTTCTGCTAGCTTTTGAACGTGTTTGTTCTTGCTTCTCCAGTTTTTTAAATTGTGATGTTAGAGTGTCGATGTTAGATCTTTCCTGCTTTCTCTTGTGGGCATTGAGTGCTATAAATTTCCCTCTACACACTGCTTTAAATGTGTCCCAGAGATTCTGGTACGTTGTTTCTTTGTTCTCATTGGTTTCAAAGAACATCTTTATTTCTGCCTTCATTTCGTTTTTTTACCCAGTAGTCATTGAGGAGCAGGTTGTTCATTTTCCATGTAGTTGTGTGATGTGGTGCTAAGAAGAACGTATATTCTGTTCATTTGGGATGGAGAGTTCTGTAGTGTCTATTAGTTCTGCTTGGTCCAGAGCTGAGTTCAAGTCCTGAATATCCTTGTTAATTTTCTGTCTCGTTGATCTTTCTAATATTGACAGTGGGGTGTTAAAGTCTCCCACTATTATTGTGTGGGAGTCTACGTCTCTTTGTAGATCTCTAAGGACTTGCTTTATGAATCTTGGTGCTCCTGTATTGGGTGTACATATACTTGGGATAGTTAGCTCTTCTTGTTGCATTCATCCCTTTACCATTATGCAATGCCCTTCTTTGTCTCTTTTGATCTTTGTTGGTTTAAAGTCTGTTTTATCAGAGACTAGGATTGCAACCCCTGCCTTTTCTTGCTTTCCATTTGCTTGGTAAATATTCCCCCATCCCTTTATTTTGAGCCTATGTGTGTCTCTGCACATGAGATGGGTCTCCTGAATATAGCACACCAATGGGTCTTGACTCTTTATTCAATTTGCCAGTCTGTGTCTTTTAACTGGGGCATTTAGCCCATTTACTTTAAGGTTAATATTGTTATGTGTGAATTTGATCCTGTCATTATAATACTAGCTGGTTATTCTGCCCGTTAGTTGATGCAGTTTCTTCATAGTGTCGATGGTCTTTACAATTTGGTATGTTTTTGCAGTGGCTGGTACCGGTTGTTCCTTTCCATGTTTAGTGCTTCCTTCAGGAGCTCTTGTAAGGCAGGTCTGGTGGTGACAAAATCTCTCAGCATTTGCTTGTTGGTAAAGGATTTTATTTCTCCTTCACTTATGAAGCTTAGTTTGGCTGGATATGAAATCCTCGGTTGAAAATTCTTTAAGAATGTTTAATATTGGCCCCCACTCTCTTCTGGCTTGTAGGGTTTCTGCAGAGAGGCCCACTGTTAGTCTGATGGGCTTCCCTTTGTGGGTAACCTGACCTTACTTTCTGGCTGCCCTTAAGATTTTTTCCTTCATTTCCACCTTGGTGAATCTGAGAATTATGTGAATTGGGGTTGCTCTTCTTGAGGAGTACCTTTGTGTTATTCTCTGTATTTCTTGAATTTGAATGCTGGCCTGTCTTGCTAGGTTGGGGGAGTTCTCCATTCTCCCCATCACTTTCAGGTACAACAATCAAATGTAGATTTGGTCTTTTCACATAGTTCCATATTTCTTGGAGGCTTTGTTTGTTTCTCTTTATTCTTTTTTCTCTAATCTTGCCTTCTCGCTTTATTTCATTGAGTTAATCTTCAATCTCTGATATCCTTTCTTTCACTTGATAGATTCGGCTATTGATACTTGTGTATGCTTCATGAAGTTCTCATGCTGTTTTTCAGCTCCATCAGGTCATTTATGTTCTTCTCTAAACTGATTATTCTAGTTAGCAATTCATCTAACCTTTTTTCAAGGTTCTTAGCTTCCTTGCGTTGGCTTAGAACATGCTCCTTTAACTCGGAGGAGTTTCTTATTACCCACCTTCTGAAGCCTACTTCTGTCAATTCATCAAACTCATTCTCCATCCAGTTTTGTTCCCTTGCTGGTGAGCAGTTGTGATCCTTTGGAGGAGAAGAAGCATTCTGGTTTTTGAAATGTTCAGCATTTTTTCAAATTTTCTCGCCATTTTCATGGATTTATCTACCTTTGGTCTTTGATGTTGGTGACCTTTGGATGGCGCCTCTGAGTGGATGTTGTTTTTGTTGATGTTGATACTTTCTGTTTGTTAGTTTTCCTTCTTACAGGTCCCTCTGCTGCAGGTCTGCTGGAGTGTGCTGGAGGTCCACTCCAGACACTGTTTGCCTGGGCATAACCAGCAGAGGCTGCAGAATAGCAAAGATTGCTACCTGTTCCTTCATCTCGAAGCCTTGTCCCAGAGGGCCATCCACCCGATACCAGCCAGAGCTCTGCTGTAGGAGGTATCTGTTGGCCTCTACTGGGAGGTGTTTCCCAGTCAGGATACACAGAGGTCGGGGCCCACTTAAGAAGCCACACTGACCCTTATCAGAACTCGAACGCTGTGCTGGGAGATCCACTGCTCTCTTCAGAGCTGTCAGACAGGGAATTTTAAGTCTGCTGAAGCTATGCCCACAGATGCCCCTTCTCCTAGGTGCCCTGTCTCAGGGAGATGGGGGTTTTATCTATAAGTCCCTGACTGGGGTTCCTGCCTTTTTTTCAGAGATACCCTGCCCAGAAAGGAGGAATCTAGAGAGGCAGTCTGGCTACAGCGGCCTTGCTGAGCTGCAGTGGGCTCCATCGAATTCAAACTTCCCGGTGGCTTTGTTTACACTGTGAGGGTAAAACTACCTACTCAAGCCTCAGTAATGGTGGACACCCCTCCCCCCACCAATCTCGAGTGTCCCAGGTCAACCACAGACTGCTGTGCTGGCAGTGAGAATTTCAAGCCAGTAGATCTTAGGTTGCTGGGCTCATGGGGGTGGGAACTGCTGAGCCAGACCACTTGGTTCCCTGGCTTCAGCCCCCTTTCCCAGGGAGTGAACGGTTCTCTCTTGCTGGCATTCCAGGTGCCACTCAGGTATTGGGGGAAAAAAAAAAAAAAACTCCTGCAGCTGCTCAGCATCTACCCAAATGGCTGCCCAGTTTTGTGCTTGAAACCCAGGACCCTGGTGGCATAGGCACCAGAAGGAATCTCCTGGTCTGCAGGTTGCGAAGACTGTGGGGAAAAATGCAGTATCTGGGCCAGAGTGCACTGTCCCTCATGGCACAGCCCCTCACGGCTTCCCTTGGCTAAGGGAGAGAAATCCCGTGACCCCTTGCACCTCCCAGGTGAGGTGACACTCCACCCTGCTTCAGCTCGCCCTCCATGGGCTGCACCCACTGTCCAACCAGTCCCAATGAGATGGTACCTCAGCTGGAAATGCAGAAATCACCCACCTTCTGTGTTGATCTGGCTGGGAGCTGCAGACCGGAGCTGTTCCTATTCGGCCATATTGTCAGCAGATCCAATTTACTGAATATTTTAAGCCCATTGTTGAGATCTACTGCTCAGAAAAAAAAAAAAAAAAAAAATCACTTCAAAATATTAGTGCTCATTTACAAGGCTCCTAGTCACCTGAGAACTCTGATGGAGATGTAAAAAGAGATTACTGCTGTTTTCATGCCTGCAACAAAACATTCATTTTGCAGCCCAAGGATCAAGGAATAATTTTGACTTTCAAGTACTGATTTAAGAAATACATTTCATAAGGCTATAGCTGCTGCATTTATGACACTTCCATGCTGTTTGGGTTGCTATAGCTTTCTAGGATATTTTGAAATCAAGTAGTGTGATGCCCCCAGCTTTGTTCTTTTTGCTCATAGTTGCTTTGGCTTTCTGTGGTTCCATATAAATTTTAGGATTTTTTTTTCAATTTCTGTGAAGAAAACCATAGGTATTTTGATAAATATTACAATGAATCTGTAGATTGCTTTGGATCATGTGAACATTTTAACAATATTAATTCTTCCAAGCCATAAGAAAGTGATACTTTCCATTTTATTGTGTGTGTGTTCTCTTCAATTTCTTTCCTCAGTATTTTATAGTTTTGTACAAAGATCTTTCACTTCTTTGATTAAATTTATTCCTAGGTACTTTTTGTAGCTATTATAAATGAGATTGCTTTCTTGATTTTTTTTCAGATTGTTTGCTATTGATATATAGAAGCACTACTAATATTTTTATGTTGGTTTTGTAACCTGCAATTTTACTAAACTTGTCTATCAATTCTAACAGTGTTTTTGGTGAAGTTTTTAGGATTTCCTATACATAAGATCAAGCAGTGTGCAAACAGGGACTATTTAACTTCTCCTTTCCCAATTTGAATACCTTTTTTTTCTCTTTTTACTGATTGCTCTTGCTAGAAATTCTAGTATTATGATGAGTAGAAGTGACAGGAGTGGACATCCTTGTCTTGTTCCTGATCTTGGAGAAAAAGCTTTCAACTTTTCACCATTGAGTATGATATTAGCTGTGGATTTGTCATACATATATGGTCTTTATTTTGTTGAGGTATACTTCTTCTACATCTAATTTGCTGAGAGTTTTTATCATAAACAGATGTTGAGTTTTGTCAAACGGCTTTTCTGCATCTATTGAGATGATTGTTTGATTTTTGTCCTTCATTTCGTTAATATGGTGTGTCACAAATATGCACATTTCAATCACCCTTGCATCCCAAGGATAAATCTCCCTTGATCATAGTGAATAATCCTTTGAAATGCTATTGAATTCAATTGGTTAGTATTTTCTTGATTTTCCCATTTCTGTTTCTCAGGGATATTGGCCTGTAGCTTTCGTTTTTGGTGTGTCCTTGTCTGGTTTTGATATCAGGATAATGTTGGCTTCATAGAATGAGAATAAAAGTATTCCCTCCTCTTCAACTTTTTGGAACACTTTGAGTAGAACTGGTATTAGCTCTTATTTAAATCTTTTATAGATTCAGCAGTGAAGCCATCAGGTCCTGGGCTTTTCTTTGATGGAAGACTTTTTATTACTGTTTCAATCATGTTATACATTATTGGTCTAAACAGCATTTCTATTTTTTTCATAATTCAATCTTTGTAAGTTCTATATGTCCAGGAATTTATCTATTTCTTAATAGGTTTTACAATTTTTTAGCATATAGTTATCATAGTAGTCTCTAATAATCCCTTGTATTTCTGTGTTATCAGTTGTAATGTCTTCTTTTTCATCTCAGATTTTATTTATGTGAGTCTTCTCTCCTTTTGCTTAGTCTAGCTAAAGATTTGTCAGTTTTGTTTATCTTTTCAAAACACCAACTTTTGTTTCATTGATATTTTTTAAGTCTCCATTTCATTTATTTTTGCTCTAATCTTTATTATTTCTTTCCTTCTACTACTTTTATGTTTGGTTTGTTCTTACTTTTCTATTTGCTTGAGGTGCATCATTAGGTTGTTTATTCAGTCTTTCTACTTTTTGATATAGTTGTTTATTGCTAAGAACTCCTGTCTTAAGGATATTTGTCAGTAATATTCACTATTGTATGCTCAGCACTTAGAAAAATTTATGATAAAGAGGATACATTTTTAAAATTTTCTTTAGTTAAAATTTTAATTAGGATTTTGCCTATTTTAACATTATATTTCAACTAATAAATAGCAGTTTCAAGTAAAAACAAAAACAAAAATCTCCTCCTAGAACTGCTTTTGCTGTATCCCATAGGTTTTGGTATGTTGTGCTTCCATTTTCATTTTTCTGTAGGAAATTTTTAATTTCTATTTTTATTTCTTCATTGACCCATTCATTATTAGAAGCATGTTATTTAATTTTCATGAATTTATGGTTTCCAACATTATCTCCATTATTGATTTCTAGTTTATTCCACTGTAGTCAGAAAATATACCGGATGTTATTTTGTTGTCTTTTGTTTTTTGTTTTATTTTATTTTAACTTCTGGGATACATGTGCAAGACACAGGTATACACGTGCCATGGTGGTTTGCTACACGTACCCATCACCTGTATATCAAGACCCACATGTGTTAGCTATTTATCCTGATGCTGTCCCTTCCCCCGCCCCTCCAACAGGCCCCAGTGTGTATTGTTCCCTTCCTTGTGTCCATGTGTTCTCATTGTTCAGCTAACACTTACAAGTGAGAACATGCAGTGTTTGGTTTTCTGTTCCTGTGTTAGTGTGCTGAGGATAATGGCTTCCAGCTCCATCCAAGTCCCTGCAAAGGACATGATCTCATTCTTTTTTATAGCTGTTCTGTTTTTTTTTTTTAATTTGTTAAGAATTGTTTTGTGATATGCCATATGGTCTGTCTATCCTAAAGGATATTCTATGTGCTGTTGAGAAATATGTGTACTCTGCCGCTGTTGGATGGAATGTTTTGTAAATGTCTGCTGTTAGGTCCACTTTGCCTAGAGCACAATTTAACTCTGATTTTTTTGTTGGTGTTGATTTTCTGTCTGGACAATCTGTTCATTGTTGAAATAGGATGTCAGAGTCCCCTATTATTACTGTATTGCAGTCAATCTCTCCTTTTAGGTCTATTAATATTTGTTTTATATATTTGTGTGCTCCAGTGTTGGGTGCATATATATTTATGATTGTTATATCCTCTTGCTGTGCTGACTCCTTCATTATTATATAATGGTCTTCTTTGTCTTTTTTATCATTCTTGACTAATACCCTATTTTATCTGACATAAGTATAGCTCCCTGCTGCTCTTTTTTGGTTTCCATTTGCATGGACTATCTTTTTCCATTCCTTCACTTTCCATCTGTGTGTGTTTTTATAGGTGAAGTGATTTTGTAGAGAGAATGTAGCTGGGTCTTGTTTTTATTTTTAATCTTTTTAGTCACTCTATGTCTTTTAATTAGAGAATTTAATCAATTTACATTCAAGTTTATTATTGATAGGTAAAGGTTTACTATTGCCATTTTATTACGTTTTCTCTTTGTTTTATAGATTCTTTCTTTCTCTTTTCCTCTTTTGCCATATTCCTTTGTGGTTAAGTGATTTTCTGTAACACATTTTGATTCTACACTATTTATTCTGGTGTTTCTATGATAGGTATTTGCTTTGTGGTTACCATGAGACTTACAAAAAGCACATTATAACAGGTTATTTTAAAGTGATAATGACTTACGTTTGATCACAAAGAAAAGTAACAAAAAACCTCTGCACTTTAATACCATTCTCCCCCACAGTTTGACTTACTGATGTTTCAGTTTATATCTTTTTATGTTGACTATCTCTTAGCCAATTGTTATAGTTATTGATTTTAATAATTTTGCCTTTTATTCTTTATATTTAAGATATAAGTGATTTAGTCACCCCAACGAAAGTATTAGAGTATTATAAATTTGTCCATTTCTTTCTTTTGTAAGGTAATTTTTTTCTTTCACAGGCTAGGATGCACAGGATATATGAAAATGAGAAGACAACAATTTAAAGACTGCAAAATTTTACCATCTTGAATCTTTTGAAAAAGCTACCAATCATCTCCACTTATAAAGTTTGAAAAGCAAAAATTTTACCTATATAATTTTTAGATAATCATATAATGGCTTTATAAGGCCACCGGGCTATTAAAGGAGAATGTAGAGTATTGTAGATGCTTCAAACCAATGAAAAGTATTCAACTTACATCTAAAACAGATACATTATTTTCCTTTTACCCATAATTTATCTTCTAATTTTACCTGCAGTATTCTGTCAGCCCAGTACACTAAAACCACACTGATAGGAAAATATCAGTCATGTTTTCTTCTTAACTTCTATGAGTTATTAACCAAGAGCACAGTTGGATGATTAACTGCTTGTCTTAGTGCAAAATGTTCCATTTGCATCCTCACTGCCAGAATTTTTTTTCATTTTTTATTTATAATTTTCCTGGCAAGCATCTTGTTAACTTTACCTCTCTCTAGTTAACTGCCAAAAGTGAACAATAAGTTATTCAACTTATCAGCTTTCCTATTCTTCTAAGCAAGTCTAGTTGCTGCTTAAAGAGGAAATATTCACTAGAAAGTGCTAAATAATAGTTAGAAAATATGGGAAATACTCCATAGTTACAAATAAGAATCAAAATTCATATCCAGATCAACAATTGAATGTTATAAAGCTGGTTGAGGTGCATTTTCACTTCAAACTTTTTTAGAATATTTTCAGTTTTATTAAATAATATGAGACAGAATTTTTAGATCCCATTTTAAAGTATTAATTTTTAAGTCATTAAAAAAGAAAACAATTAAGTTCTTATAATATGTATAATCTTTGAAAAGATAGGTGTTCTTCAAGAGGATATTCTTTGAAACAGATGGAAGAAAGTCATTTCATCTCTTATAGCATTGATTTCTAACTGATACCCTGACAACTGTGCAGAAGCCTCAGCTGACGCAGATATGCTGGAGATGCTGCCCTCCTCAGATCTGCTTTCCAGCTCCATTCCTTGACACTAGATCAATATCTAGGATCAAGGGCTACCATTGCCTGAGTCAGGATTTACTATCTCTGCCAGTGATAGAAGGGATTTGTTACCAAAGGAGCTGCAAGGCCTGGCTAATATGAACTGATAGAAACCAGGACAGTGTTCCTGCAAATGGCTCTTAAAGTTTCTGAACCAAGAGGGGACCTGAACTTTAAAGCTGGATTAGGGAGAGTATGTTAATTAGGGCATACTCTCTCCAGCCCAGGATCTAGTGCCCTGGCAAAGGTCTCAGGATCAAGTTCTGATATGCTGCTGTGATGCTTCTTGGAAGCTTAGAAAAAGAAATGGTCTTCTATCAAATAAATTGGAGATGCTAGAACTATCTTGCCAGAGTACTGAGAAACAAAAAGCAAATTTTCAGAGAAATGAACATGCTAGAATGAGTCTATTACATAAGATTTGAGAAATCACCAGCTGACTTTCCTTGGGAAGGTCTGGAGAATATTTCATTAACTACATGATAAGTATAGTGCTAGAGAGAGATATGCCACTATTAATATGAATCTTTGTAGTGGCTGCCCTCTGCAGACTGAGGCTGATGGCAAGAGACGCTATTCTAGTGGCTCCCTAGTGTCAATGGGAATGAAAGGATTCCAGAGTAGTAGATGGAGCTGGCAGCATTTAATTATCAGAAGTAAGGTGTGTGCAATAATTGTAAATGGCAGCAACGTTGAAATAGCATCCAGGACATCCTGACCCACAGAGAATTGTATGCATGCACACACACACACACACACACACACACACACACACATATTTAAAGGAGATCGAAATTGGATGAGAAGGATAGTATCAGCTGACCCAATGGAACCAATGGAAAACTACAATATCTCACCTACATTCCACATCTGAGCCAATTCTTAAACAAGAAGCCATCAGTTAAAAGAGAGGTCAGATCTTGATAAGGAAGAACTCTAGAATATTACAGTAAGAGAGAGTAGTAATTCCCTCCATCCTTCCACAGTAATTCCCAGTTCTCCACAGTGACCTCATGTCATTTATCAAATATCTTCACATTGAGAAAATAACCAGGATTTTTTGTTTGTTTGTTTGTTTTTGAGACTGATTCTCACTGTCTCCCAGCCTGGAGTACAACAGCGCAATCTTGGTACACTGTAACCTCCGCCTCCTGGTTTCAATCGATTCTCCAGCCTCAGTCTCCTGAGTAGCTGGAACTACAGGCACATTCCACCATGCCCAGCTAATTTTAGTATTTTTAATAGAGACGGGGTTTCACCATGTTGGCCAGGTTGGTCTCAAACTCCTAACCTCAAGTGATCTACCTGCCTTGGCCTCCCAAAATGCTGGGATTACAGGTGTGAGCCACTGCGCCCAGCTGAGAACCAGGACTTTTCAAGGGCTATTGAATTCAAGATCTAAACCGTTTGTGGTAACAAGACTCAGAAATGACATCATGTTCCCACAGTTAGAGTGGGAGTATATAGAGGTTGGATGACAAACGTAGTTCTGACCCCAGTCCACCTCATACTGAATTCAATGATCAAGTGATCATTTCTCTTGTTTCTTTATGTGTACTCAGGATGAACATACTTAACAAATGGCAAAACCCTTACAATGTTTCCTTGAGCTGTGGAATAATAGCTATTGCAAAAGCAAAAGTAAAGTAGTAAAACGTGAAACTTTCCACCCTACACGAGATAAGAATCAGGAATACCATATTCCAGGTGGACTGTCAGAAATTAGTGCCCACCTCAAAGACTTAAAACTTGCAAGGGAGGTGTTTGCTATTGAATTAATCAGTCTTGCCATAAAAAAAAAAAACAAATTGACAATGGCAGATGACAGTGGTTTTGTGGGTCTACATTTCCGGATTCCCAAATGAGGAATGCTTCCATCAAGAGACCAGTTATGGACCTCACTAAAGTAAAAACCATGACTGCCAAAATAGTTGGACTCCTTCTACTAGCAGACAAGCAGGCAGAAAATGGGGTTACCATACTGCTAGAGGCAATTGACTCTGATTATAATGAGGTGGAGATGACGCTACATAGTTAGGGAGGGAGGAATATGTTTGAAACTAAGTTGATCCCCTGTCATATATATTAGTAGTCCAATGCCCAATAATGACTGGGAATAAGTAGAGCAACCATGTCATTGTAAGGGCAAAGTATCTGGAGGCTTAGGCCTTGATCGAAATACTAGAACAGCATAAGTTCTAGTGAAATTGAGAATCTAGAATGAATGGTAAAGGAAGAAATGATAAATATTTGTTAAAAATCGAGGACCAGGGACTATAATTCATCTCACTAAACATATCTTATAAATTTTCCTCCAGAATGATTATGATCATTTAAAATATAGAAGAAACCAGTATAAATAGGTTGACCTTATGTAAGACATTAGTAAGTCTAAACAGACAGAGAATGGACTATAAGTGGACACAATTGATGTTTTCTCAGATTCCACTTCTGTTTTGGTGCCTCTGTATTAGTGTTCTCCAAAAAAACCAGCACCAATAGGAGATAGATAGATAGATAGATAGATAGATAGATAGATAGATAGATAGATAGACAGACAGATAGATAGATAAAATATACGTATTAGAGAGAGAGAGAGAGAGAGAGTTGAATTGACTCATGCAATTATGGAGGCCAAGAAGTTTCACAATCCGCTGCCTGCAAGCCGGAGAGTCAGGAAAGTGGTGTTATAATTCAGTCTGAGTCTAAAGGCCTGATAACCAAGAGTGCCAAAATCCGAGGACAGGAGGAGATAGATGTCCCT
>NW_012101399.1:5222359-5226891 GCF_000951045.1 Mandrillus leucophaeus | reverse complement strand
ATAAGGAAGAACTCTAGAATATTACAGTAAGAGAGAGTAGTAATTCCCTCCATCCTTCCACAGTAATTCCCAGTTCTCCACAGTGACCTCATGTCATTTATCAAATATCTTCACATTGAGAAAATAACCAGGATTTTTTGTTTGTTTGTTTGTTTTTGAGACTGATTCTCACTGTCTCCCAGCCTGGAGTACAACAGCGCAATCTTGGTACACTGTAACCTCCGCCTCCTGGTTTCAATCGATTCTCCAGCCTCAGTCTCCTGAGTAGCTGGAACTACAGGCACATTCCACCATGCCCAGCTAATTTTAGTATTTTTAATAGAGACGGGGTTTCACCATGTTGGCCAGGTTGGTCTCAAACTCCTAACCTCAAGTGATCTACCTGCCTTGGCCTCCCAAAATGCTGGGATTACAGGTGTGAGCCACTGCGCCCAGCTGAGAACCAGGACTTTTCAAGGGCTATTGAATTCAAGATCTAAACCGTTTGTGGTAACAAGACTCAGAAATGACATCATGTTCCCACAGTTAGAGTGGGAGTATATAGAGGTTGGATGACAAACGTAGTTCTGACCCCAGTCCACCTCATACTGAATTCAATGATCAAGTGATCATTTCTCTTGTTTCTTTATGTGTACTCAGGATGAACATACTTAACAAATGGCAAAACCCTTACAATGTTTCCTTGAGCTGTGGAATAATAGCTATTGCAAAAGCAAAAGTAAAGTAGTAAAACGTGAAACTTTCCACCCTACACGAGATAAGAATCAGGAATACCATATTCCAGGTGGACTGTCAGAAATTAGTGCCCACCTCAAAGACTTAAAACTTGCAAGGGAGGTGTTTGCTATTGAATTAATCAGTCTTGCCATAAAAAAAAAAAACAAATTGACAATGGCAGATGACAGTGGTTTTGTGGGTCTACATTTCCGGATTCCCAAATGAGGAATGCTTCCATCAAGAGACCAGTTATGGACCTCACTAAAGTAAAAACCATGACTGCCAAAATAGTTGGACTCCTTCTACTAGCAGACAAGCAGGCAGAAAATGGGGTTACCATACTGCTAGAGGCAATTGACTCTGATTATAATGAGGTGGAGATGACGCTACATAGTTAGGGAGGGAGGAATATGTTTGAAACTAAGTTGATCCCCTGTCATATATATTAGTAGTCCAATGCCCAATAATGACTGGGAATAAGTAGAGCAACCATGTCATTGTAAGGGCAAAGTATCTGGAGGCTTAGGCCTTGATCGAAATACTAGAACAGCATAAGTTCTAGTGAAATTGAGAATCTAGAATGAATGGTAAAGGAAGAAATGATAAATATTTGTTAAAAATCGAGGACCAGGGACTATAATTCATCTCACTAAACATATCTTATAAATTTTCCTCCAGAATGATTATGATCATTTAAAATATAGAAGAAACCAGTATAAATAGGTTGACCTTATGTAAGACATTAGTAAGTCTAAACAGACAGAGAATGGACTATAAGTGGACACAATTGATGTTTTCTCAGATTCCACTTCTGTTTTGGTGCCTCTGTATTAGTGTTCTCCAAAAAAACCAGCACCAATAGGAGATAGATAGATAGATAGATAGATAGATAGATAGATAGATAGATAGATAGACAGACAGATAGATAGATAAAATATACGTATTAGAGAGAGAGAGAGAGAGAGAGTTGAATTGACTCATGCAATTATGGAGGCCAAGAAGTTTCACAATCCGCTGCCTGCAAGCCGGAGAGTCAGGAAAGTGGTGTTATAATTCAGTCTGAGTCTAAAGGCCTGATAACCAAGAGTGCCAAAATCCGAGGACAGGAGGAGATAGATGTCCCTGCTCAAAAAGAGAGTGGCAAATTCATCCTTCTTCCACTTTTTTGTTTCATTTGGACCTTCAATGAATGGAATGTTGGAAACTTACATTGGCGGGGTGATCTTTATTCAGTCTAGTGATTCAAATCCTAATTTCTTCCCAAAAAGATGATCACAGATATACCCAGAAATAATGTTTTACCAGCTACTAGGCAACCCTCAGTCCAGTCAAGCTGATAAATAAAATTCACCATCACAGGTGCATTTACCCACTGGATTCTGTATACTTTGTTACTTCTATGGACAGGTTTAATGAGTTCAGAAGCCTGCCCTTTGGCTACTGAAGAAGTTTCAACTGCATGCTCAAAGCAGAAGTGCCTGGAAATTCAGACACCACTAGATCAGCCCAAAGTCAATAATTAACTTGTGTGGGAATACAAAAGCCCAGCTTTCTTCTCAAGGCGGGAGAATTTCTGAAGTGTAATTTGTGCACCAAGTCTCCCCACAGAATCAGGCTGAGGCTAGGACTATGTCTGAAATCTCACCTTTGCATGGCTTCTTACTTTTCCTGTTCTGTTTTTCACACTTTACTGGATGTTTTTATGGAAATACTTTTCAAATAAACCCCTTATACATGAATGCTCTTCTCAGGGTCCACTTTTTGGAAATCAAACTTAAGACACTGAGCCCTAGAGGGTTTTTCACACAAAGGCCACAGTAAACACACTTTGGGGGACTGCAATTACATTAAAAAAAAAAAAAAGAAAATAATCAGGAAAATTTCCAAGAGATATGTACAACAAATGTGATAAAATATCTTTAAAAATCTATGTCACAAAAATACCCCCACAAAAGCACTTATAAGAATCCAGAGTAAAATTTTGGTCATATGATGGGTTGTGGAAGGAAGCTAAGGGACAAGAGAGTGTGCCACAGACTTGTCTTGTTAGGCAGAACACATAGATACTAATAAATGTAATTAATCAACAGGAGTGAAAAAGCATGAGTCAGAGTTTTACATTCAGGGCAGTCATCATTAAAAGTAGAATTATTGCTTTTAGCAAGTTGAAGAAAACCTCTTTATGCAATAAAAAGCAGGATTAGAGGAAAAAATTAAAAAGTCAAATATGTGAAAAAAATGAAGTAAGATAGGAGAACTAGTTCCTAATATAAACATAATTTTAGTGAATTTAAATAATTTAAACTCATCCATAAAAGAAAAAGGCTCTCAGGTTGTATTAAAAAACAAAACTCTCCCACATGTCAACTATAAGAGGCAGTCTTAAAATGACACAGAAGGTTGAAAATAAAATGGAATTCAAAAATGCTGTGGCAGCAATCTTAATGTTGGATGTAAAAGAATTTAAGGCTACAAAGATCATAAAGAACAAAGAAGGACATTATATTCTTACAAAAGAAGAATATGTAAAGAATAAACATCCATCAAAAACATGGGATTATATATTTTACAAATATACCCTCAAAGTACACAGTAGACACAACTGTAGGAAGAAGCAAATCAACAGTTAGGAAGATTATAATACAACTTTCTCACAAAGTGGCAGATCAAGCAGATTAAAAATAAGCAGAAATATTGAAAACCTGTACAATACAACTATATATAAAATATATAAATCTCTACACATGGAAAAAATGGAGAAAGCATTTTCTTTCCAAACACCCAAAATCATATGAAAACACAGCAGGTGCTGGGCTGCAAAGGAAGCATCAATAAATCCTAAAGGATCAATATCATACAGGTTCTTGTACTATAATGCAGGAAAGTTATATTTTGGGAAACAATATAGTTGACAGATGAATTCAGCTCAATGAATTAGGAGAAGAGTAAGAAAAAACTCAAACCAAAAAAAAAAAAAAAAAGATTTTAACAAAGAAAGAGTAGAACAGAGCAAACGACATAAAACAGAGAAGATAGTCTTTTGAAAACTATTTTAAGATACCAAAATGTCTCATACTGACGATAATGAAAAGCGATATGATACAAATAAAATTAAGTAAAAAGGGGAAGTAATTAGATATGTAGGATTTTTTTTAATTATAAGCGAGTTTTTGGATCAGCTATATGCTAGTAAATTTTAAGACAGAAGCTATGCATAAGTCCCTAGAGTACAAAATTACAAGTTGACACAAACAGAAATACAGAATTTAAATAGAAGAAAACATACTAAAAAATGTAAATGGTAGTCAAAATAAATAAATAAATATTCAAAGTCTATAAAATGACAACTTTTTTCCTCTTACCTTCCAAAACCAACAACTTTCATTAACTTTAAAAAAAAAAAAAATTCTTTCTGCATTGTGTAGGAACTTCAATGCTCTTAAATATTATCAGTAATGGTGAAATCCTTGTCTTTTTGCCCATCTCGAAAGGCAATGCATCTAAAGTTTCTCTATTAAGTATAATACTTGCCAAAGGTTTTTAATAGATGACCTTTATCAGGTCCAAGAAGCATATTTCTTATAGGTTTCTGAATTTACAAATTTACAAATGTGTTCTAAACTTTATCAAATCCTTTCTTTCCATTTGTAATTAAAATTATCATATGTTTTTTTCTCGTTAGTCAATTAATGTGGCAAATTACTATTACTGTTTTTTCTCATGCTAAAGCATCTTCACATTCTTAGGATAAGCCCTATTTGATTATGATATATTCTTATTATTTGTATTATTTATTAATTTATTATCGATTTTTT
>NW_012101399.1:5221188-5221504 GCF_000951045.1 Mandrillus leucophaeus | reverse complement strand
AAAAATACAAAAATTAGCCAGGTGTGGTGGTGGGCACCTGTCATCCCAGCTACTCGGGAGGCTGAAGCAGGAGAATCACTTGAACCCAGGAGGTAGAGGTTGCAGTGAGCGGAGATCGTGCCACTGTACTCCAGCATGGGCAGCAGAGCAAGATTCCATCTCAAAAAAAAAAAGTATGTAGCAACTTCCAGTCTCAGCTCTGACATATAAAGAACTTGAAAATTCTAATAGAAGTGCATCCTGCAAAATACTTGACCAGTACTCCTCAAAACTGTCAACATCATCAAAAACAGAGTCGGAGAACAGAAAAAGACTT
>NW_012101399.1:5203269-5220786 GCF_000951045.1 Mandrillus leucophaeus | reverse complement strand
AATTTAAATTCAATGAATTCACCCACCTAGAAAAGTATGGTACTAACAACCTCTTAATACTAAAAAGAGATTTCAGAAAGATTATCAAATACAAGATCAACTTCCTCTTCATTACCGTCTCTCCCAAGTCATGAGTGGCATTGAAATCTGGCAAGAGGAAGTATAATTGATGATTAATTTAGTTTGAGTTTCGTGGAGTATATCTAAAGTTCACAGTCACTCCCACACAGACTGAAGTGATTGCTAGCCTTCTCACAATAGGAATGACTTCCACAAATCCTACTATAACCTACCGTGCTGACCCACCTGTCATCTAGACACAAACGCATAGGCAGACTGTCTTACAGCGGGGACACATGTGCATAAAGGAAGGAAAACAAGGTCTTAAATGTAGAAAGTCAGAAATTACTCTAAGGAAAATTCTTCCAATCATCATACCTAAAAAATTGCAAGTAATGAATCCAACCTCACCTGTGCCTAGTCAAAAGAGAAGTAATCTGTCAGGAATACGTGCAATTAATGCAATTATTACGTGAACACACAGGTTCTCCTTTCTAAATTTTGTGAAATAGTATTTATCAGAATTTCCAGGTTTCTTGGATGAAAACCTGTAGCTGCACTACTAAGAATACATCCGCTTGTGACACTATATGTTCTCTGCATTCCAATTATCCATAAGAAATTATTTTGATTAACCATCCAAGAGAAAGACTGAATTACCTTCTTACTCTCCCTCCATATAGAATATAACAAAAATTTCTACACTTGAATAGGTGATTAAAAAGTATGTAGCAAGGTTGGGCCCCGTGGCTCACACCTGTAATCCCAGCTCTTTGGCAGGCCAAGTTAGGCAAATCACCCGAGGTCAGGAGTTCAAAACCAGCCATGGTCAACATGGTGAAACCCCATCTTTACTAAAAATACAAAAATTAGCCAGGTGTGGTGGTGGGCACCTGTCATCCCAGCTACTCGGGAGGCTGAAGCAGGAGAATCACTTGAACCCAGGAGGTAGAGGTTGCAGTGAGCGGAGATCGTGCCACTGTACTCCAGCATGGGCAGCAGAGCAAGATTCCATCTCAAAAAAAAAAAGTATGTAGCAACTTCCAGTCTCAGCTCTGACATATAAAGAACTTGAAAATTCTAATAGAAGTGCATCCTGCAAAATACTTGACCAGTACTCCTCAAAACTGTCAACATCATCAAAAACAGAGTCGGAGAACAGAAAAAGACTTTAGGTAAAAACTAAGGAAATCTGAATAAACTATGAATTTTAGTTAATAATATTGTATCAATATTGATTCATTAACACAAAAAGTGACAAATGTACTATGTTAGTAATAGGGGACTCTGGGACTTAACTTCTCCGTAAATCTAAAACTTTTAAAAAGTGAAATCTATTTTTTAAAGTAGATAGCCAAAGAATATAAGAAAAATATAGAGGGATATAAGATAGTTAATATCAAATACTTTTTTTCTAAATTATGTGATGACTTTGGAATTTTTCAGCTACTTAAATCTGTAATGTGTTACAATTTTCTTTCTCAGTTTAAATATTCATTTTCATCATTGAGTCTACATAAGCAGTTTATATTCTATTTGTTTTAAAAGGGCTGCCAAAATTACATGAGCTTCAGACACCACCCTAGCTTTAAGTCATGGTTAGTTATTCACAGTTGCTTTCTACTCACTGAATACTCCTCAAGCCTCTACATTTTTGCATGTTGAAATTTTCTCTAATTTTCAAGGTAAGTCCATCTTGAATGACAGAGACAATGTATCCAAAAACAATGAACTCAGTATTGTAAAACCTGGATTGTCTTCCTAAATCAAGCCTTGTCCAGTACTAGCACCAATTTTACAGTCACTTAACTTCTTCCTATGAAGAATCTCAGTTCTGCCACTTGTCAGTTCTATGGCCTTGGCTAGCTATTTAACATGTTAATGCCTTAATTTGCTTATCTGTAAAATGGAGACAATAACACTGGGCAAGGATAGGGTTATCTTATGGCTGCACTGGGGCAGTTCTGTGCTTATCTCCACGGATGCCTGGAAGTATGCTACTGACCCTTGGTCAAGACAAGAATGGGAAGCAATAGCTAGTGATTTAGAACATGTCGTGTAAACTTCAAAACTCCCCTGGAGGCACTCCATATTATCTTGTCTACATTGTTTAGGATATATGGATTGATGGTTTGCATCTGGTTTAACCTGTTACACAGCTTGGCTGTAGCGAAGTGACCAGTAAAGGTGTAAAAGGCCCTTCAGTAAACTTGCATTTGAACTATGCTGAACTTAGATACCCCACATATATCTGAAAAGTGCATAATCCAAAGATGAAATGCCTCATGCACAACTGAGAAAAGACCTTGGGAGGTCTGCACTGGGTGTTTTCAGACTTCCTATAATTGCCTGTACTTTCCTTCTCCTCATGTGCCATATTATTTGCAATCATTATAGCCTTACATGAATGTACCCTGTGGAGTCTTGAGAGTTCCTTTATTTTGAGACCTTGTATAGCACCGTCATAAGGCCCTTGTAAGGATTAATTGAGCTAAGAAATGTATAGCACTTAGCACACTGCCTTATCAGTAATAAGTGTTCCATAAATGACAGCCACGATTATTCATATTTTCCCTCTCTCCAATAAGGTCCAACCCCCACCCCATTAATGTCAACATCGAGGTGGAATTAATTGCTTCCATGGACTATTATTATCTGTAGCAGTGGTTCTCAACAAAGAGCTATTTTTCCCTCAGGGGACAATTGGCAATGTCTGAAGACATTTTTGGTTGTCACAACTGGGAGAAAGGTACCACTGACATCTGGTAATTACAGACCAAGAAAGCTGCTAAACACCACCCCAGGACAGCCTCTCACGACAAAGAATTATTTAGTGCAAAAAGTCAATAGTGCCAAGGTGGAGAACAGTGGTCTGTCACTCTCATTGTTTATCTTAATTACCATCACATTCCTCAAGCAGCAGGCACAGATCCCCGCAGGTGCGTGCATGTGTGCACATGCATGTGCTTGTGTGTGTACTTGTATTCCATAAAAGTCAAACCTATAACGTGGCCTGAAAATTTCTCCTGCCTAGCTAAAGAACTGCCTCTCTTTATGGCAAGCTGACTGAAGAGGGGCCTCTTCCTTTTGCTGTTGCTGCCTACCACAAGTGTTAGCTACATGCAGGGAATCAAAGAATGAGAACTTTGTGCTATAATATCAGCTGGTCTGGAGGTTTGTGCACCTTCCCAATTATATCATTGTCACGACTTTCTCAAATCAGGCGAGAAATGCTTTTCCACTCTCTTGTCTTTCTTTCATCCCTAGAATGAGACTGTGCATCCTCTCCCAGAAACTTTCCTGAAGGCTGTAAGTGTTGGCAGATGATCCCATTTTATTTCTATCCAATGTCTGCAAAGAGAATCTAGTGCATAGAAAAACTACTGTGACAACCACATACTCAGAAATTCTCCCTCACTCTTGCTCCTCACAGAAAACTACATAAGACCATATTCCAAGGATATTCTGGAGGTCATTTTTATTTTTACTCAAAGTATGTTCATAACACCTTACACAACCCAAACCCTAGGAGTGTATCTGATATTTTCCTTTTAGGGTGACCAGCTGCCCCAATTGGCCCAGGACTTTCCTAGGTTGAGCACTGATAATCCCATGTTCTCAGAAACCCCTCTGCCCCAGACAAACTATGATAGTCTCTCAACTCTTACTCAGGTGCTTGTTAGCATGTAAAACAGCTACATTTTAATAAATGTTGTGATAAAGCAAAATTCCACATACTGACTTCCATGTTTTATTGAATGTAATTACTACATTGGAGTGGTTCTCCAGGACATTTTTTCTCCCAGATTGACGACACTACTATTGCCTTTATATGGCCAGTGCTGTCACACCACAACCCTGAGGTCACTCACAATAAGAAGCCATTCCACACTATTACCCAATGGACAGGATAGAATCGGAGCTTTACCTAAACAGCTTCTTCCCCAGAGCTTAGCTCCAAGACAAGCATCTTATTCAATAGAAATAACAACTGAAACACTCTATCTGCTGTCACAACTACTAGTAATCCAACCCATCACTCTAATTTATATTTCCAGTATCAAGTCCTTCAGATGTGTGTAATTCATCTTCATGTGACAGTAGAAAGAATTCATATTGCCCACCATGGGCCTTCATTACTGAAAATATTACTGAAAATATTTTTAATTATATTTACATTATAATTTTAATTACATTATTACTGAAAATAAACAGCCACCTGTTTATGACAGTCTTTATTTGGATAGGTCCCATTTTTAATCAATCTAGATTTTAATGAATTTTAGCTTTTAAGTCAAACATCTTCATTTATAGCAGATTTATTTTCCAACTCTTCTGCCTTCAAATGCCTTACAATAGCCCCACCCTTATCCCCACTTTTATTATATAAATATATAACAAATAATTGTATTTCTTTTCTCTTGTTTCTCAGGAATCCTGTGAATTAGATAGCTCAAGTATTGTTATTCTCATTTTAATTTTTATAGATGAGCAAACTTATTGACATCAAAACAGAAAAAGATAAGTTCCCTTTGAGAATGTATAACATGTTATTTTATTTGCAGTCTAGAAACATACCTTAAATTCATAGTGTTTCATTCAATCCCTCTGAGTTATCTAGGTATCTCATTTGTTATGATAACATCCTTAATAAAAACCATCCACGTCACCAGCCATTGGCTGATACAACTTCAAGTGCTGATATACCTCACACTGCACAACATACATCAGACAGTAAATGTTAAGAAAAATCACTGGTTTTCCAAAGGAAAAAAACACACACACACACACACACACTAGAATTCATCAAATTGAAGATTGATTCACATTTAAGCAAATACCAAAATTATTTAGCAGTTGAATTCCTGTTAATATACTTTCCCTCATGCATTACCTAACACTGAAGTCAACGTCTCTAATGTAAGAGAATTTTTAAAAGTCTACTATATTAAATCACCAGAATGCATTCATCAGACAAAGTTAACTGTGGTATTAACATAACTTGATACAAAATAGCAGTCTTTGTACAACATAAATGGTGAAAGAAACTGGATGAGTTTATACGAAAGGAAAGTCCTTAATTCTTTTGCCACAGCCAAGACTTTCTCCTTTCCCAATGCATGATTTGGATTTCTACACCCTACTCATTTTGTAGGTACACAGTGAATCAGTTGAATCATGTACTATAATTAACTTGGCCTATTCAGGTGATCATAAAGAAAAAAGGAAAAGTTTATTTCTTGAAAAGTTCCAACCTTCTAAATTTACTTTCTCACTAATGGATAGGGGTCACCTATCCACTACAATACAGTAAGTAGAAGTGATTTCATTTTATTAAATTCAAAACATGGCTTCAAATAAAATAAAACATGAAATATATAAGTATTTGTAACTAACTGGAAGAAGTTTACTGTAACTTACCAAAGATTTAAGTTAGAGTACGTATCACTAATACTCAAAAATCATATTATAAATGTATGTTTTGAATTGGTCTTACCTAATTTTAAAGACTGTCAAGTTTTTTGATTAATATTAGTAACCTCCAACAATCTTAAAGTATATTTTGTCTGACGTTAATACAGCTATGCCAACTTTCTTTTTGTTTGCATTTGATTATTATTCTTTTTTATCTTTTTATGCTTAAACTTTCTGTATCCATATGCCTTAGATATCTATTTTGTATGTAGAATATAGCTAATTTCATTTTTGCTTTATTTCTCAATCTGGTAATCTCTATCTTTTAACTGAGGGAGTTTGATACATTTGTTTTCACTGAGATTATTCAAACTTCTGAACATTTTTTGAATATCTACATATTCTGAATTTTATATTAATTGTTAAATCTTGTGTGTATTACCTGTGAATTTTGATTATTACAGTAGAAGGACATTTGTACTGATAAAATTGAGAGCCAGTATTCTATGATAATGTGACTAAATAAACTCTTGGGTCATTTCTAAGAAAATTACATAATTCCAAAACAAACATTCCAAATATATTTGTAATAGCTTCATGGGCAAAAGATGAATTTTGCTTTGACTATGTTTTCCAACAATGGTTGGTTGGTTTGTGTTAGTTTTCCGATTGCATGATGAGGTCTAGCATGTCATACGACTGAACTTCAGTATGCACTCAATTCTTCTCATGTATTGATTAAAGACCATAAACTTCATGTGTCAAGATATTGTATCAGCTTTACCCATAAATTTATTGAGCAGGTAATAATAATAAAAGTTAATGCATATAGCACATACTGTATGCCAGGCATTGTTCTATGTGCTTTACATTTTTTGACTCATTAATACTCCCAGCAAGTCTGTTATGCTGCCATAATGGACACCAAATGACTCCCTGTTGCCTTTAATTTTCTCCATCATCTTATCTCTACCTCTAATTGTGCTTTTATCTCTCTCCATTGTCTTTTTTCTGGCTTTAGGAATGGATGGTGTGGTAAAGCTGAAAGAGCAATGAGTTATGAAGTCAAAGAAATGCATTTCAAATCCCATTTCTAGTATCACTTGATAGCTTCGCAACCTTGAACAAGTTCCTATTCCCCTCATCAGCAGAACAAAAATAAAAACATCTATTTCATAGAGTCTTCATAAGAATAAAATAAGATAATGTGTGAAAAGAGGTGTACAATGTGTATTATTTCTCTCCTCATCATCACATTAATAGTGTAAAGTCAATAGAATTATATAAACTTGTTATAACAGCAACATAAACTTTTGATGTATAATTTCAACAACTCATTTTCAGAGACGTCATCTCTGGCTGTCACATTATCTAAAATAAAATACACACACACAATCACACTCAACACATAAAGCCATACACAAAACATGTGACACAGAAAATATATATACCACATACAATCATACTCAACACCCATACAACATGCACATAAAACACAACATACATAGATAACAAACAATCTTCCTATATAAACACATATACTCACATACATAATTTCATAGGCCCAAAACATATTTTATTTCCTTTAAAGCATTTATTCAATATCTGAAATTACACAATTGACTGACTGACTTATTAAATACCAATGCTCACGAGAATGAAAACATTAATGGAAAGGGAAAGTGACACAGCTAGCTAGTATGTGCTAATCCTCCAAATTTCATGTTGAAATGTAATCCTCAATGTTGGAGGTGGGGCCTGGTGGGAGGTGTTTGGATCATGGGTGCAGATTCCTCATGAATGGTTTAACATCATCCCCTTGGTGATAAGTGAGTTCTCCCTCTGATAGTTCATGTGAGTTATGCTTGTTTAAAAGAGCATGGCACCTCCCACTTCCCCACATCTCTTGCTTTTGCCATGGGATGTGCCTGCTCCCCCTTTGCCTTCCACCATGATTGTAAGCTTCCTGAGGCCTCACCAGGAGCAGATGCTAGTGCCATGCTTCCTGTAAAGCCTACAGAACTGTCAGCCAAATAAACTTCTTTTATTTATAAATTATCCCCTCTCAGGTATTCCTTTGTAGCAATACAAAAACTGACTAAAATGGAAAATTTCTACCAAGAAGTGGGGCATTGCTATAAAGATGGTAATGTGGAACTGGCTTTGGAACTGGGAAATAGGCACAGGTTGGAAGAGTTTTGAGGTCTCAGAAAAAGATAGATAAGGGAAGGTTCGGAACTTCTTAGACATGTGTTAAGTGGTTCTGACCAAGTGTTGATAGAAACATAGACAGTGGAGGCTAGGCTGAGAAGGTCTCAGATGGAAGTAAGAAATTTATTGGGAACTGGAGTCAAGGTCACCCATGTTATGCCCTAGCAAAGAATTTGGCAACACTGTGTTTACATCCTGGGAATCTGTGGAAGTTTAAGCTTAAGCATGATGACTTGGGGTATCTGGCAAAAGTAATTTCTAAGTAGCAAAGCATTCAACATGTGGCCTACCTGCTTCTAATAGCCTAAGATCAGTTACAGGAGCAAAGAAGTGACTTATAGTTAGAAGTTATATTTAAAAGGGAAGCAGATTGCAAAAGTTTGCAATATTTGTAGCCTGGCTATGTGGCAGAAAAAGAAAAACCATTTTCAGGATTGGAATACAAGCATGTTATAAAGCAATCACTTGCTAGAAAGATTAATATGACTAAAATGAAGCCAAGAGTTAATAGCCAAGATAATGGGGAAAAGGCCTTGAAACTATTTCATAGATGTTAGAGAGAGCCCTTCCCATCACAGGTCCAGAGGCCGAGGAATAAAGAATGTTTTCAGGGGCCAGGTCCAGGGCCCCATTGCTCTGCACAGCCTGAAGACACTGCTCCCCACATCCTAGTTGCTCCAGCTCCAGCTGCAGCTCAAAGGGCCCCAGATATAGCTCAAGTCACTGCTCAAGAGGGTGTAAGCCTCTAAAATAGAAACTCATAATCCTACTCCACAGAAATGGTATCAGAATTAAATTAATGGAAAGAAGACATGGGAAGACAGAACAGAGACAAGTACTCAATATATATTTATAGAGACTTACTTACATTTAGAATTCTCTAAGACCAGTAGTACCAGATGATCATTATAGTACAAATTTTAGCCACTCAAAGTACTTGCTTTCAATTCAGTAAAACATTTAGCTATTAGTTCCACAATTAAGTAAAATCTGTATTATTATAAATAGTTAAAATCCACTTACAGACATATATCAAGTTCATAATATTCAGTTTTTTAAACCGCCTAATATTCTATAATGGCATACTTTATATACATATAAAACATTGAAAATAAAGAAGTTCACCTTTCACTGCTTATGTTTAAATACATATTTAAGTTCTGGAATCATATTTTAAAATATGTAAAAAGCTATAAATGGTAACATTTCTGCAAGTGGACTAGCATGAGGATTTTTCATTTTTAATTTTAAGCCCTTATGTATTGTTTAGGGATTTTACAAACAGCATATATATTACTCACATACTTAATCAAAATAGCATAGATTTTTCCAAAAATACAGTCATTATAAAGTGGAATATATCCTTTTTTCTGATGAAGCATTTTTAATAAATAGGTATATTTTAAAAAATACATTTTGAAGGACAAGAGTTGACTTAAGTCATTACATCATCTTCTGTTTGTAGGCTTTTATTATACTTAAACAAACAAGCTTTATTTTTGAATACTTTCATGAACTCACACCTCTCTCATCTGAAGTTAAGACTGTTCCAAAAGGTGAATTTTGCAAGCCAATCAATTAGTAGCAAATGCAATGACTTCATATTTTGGGAAAGTTGACATATTTTTAAAAACATTTTTTTCCATATGCTACACTTGGCACTAACTTCAAAATGCCCCAGATTGTTCTGGATCATTTCATGGCAAAATTCATTTCTGTATTACCTCATTTTCTTCCCCAAATGATGCCTTTTTTCTGTTCAAGTTAAGCAGACATTAATATCTCAGCAGGGAAAATATGACTCTTGTAATTTTTATAATAGCCTTTTCAGTCCCAAATATTAGAGTGGTATTACAGTTACTGCTCTATAACTATACAAGATTCCTTTAAGTTTAGGTCAGTTCAACAAACATTTGTTGATCATCTTATATGCCACAAACTAGGGTAATTTTTAGAGTTACACAGTTAGCTAAGTGTTTAAATGTTCTGCTGTTCAAATATTCATCAACCAAAGGGGAAAAAGATATCTAAAGATAATTTCAATGTGACCCCTGAGGGTCAAGAACCCACAACGGAGGGGAACCTCTCTGGTTTCTATTTTTCAAAATAAGCATGCACTCTTCCACTCAAATTTATATTTTTGTCTTACAGGTTCCTACTAGGTAAAGTCACTTTGTACCTTTCTTTGTACCAGGCTTTCTATATAGCTGTAAATAATCAGACTCTGAATAATATTATGTGAATAACAATAATTAGTGTCTGGAAAAAAAATACAGCAAGGACATATACTTTGGGTCTCACAATCATGTGAAACTAAATCCAGTATGAGAAACTTAGATCCTAAGAGAGCAAAAATGAATGCAGCTAATAGAAAGAAGAGTAGAGATAAAGAATGAGGAAAAGGAGAGAAAAGGAGTAGGTTCTAAAATTCTTCTCTCCTATAAGCAAAAACATCTGCAATCCAGGAAATGCCTTTAATCTCCCATGTAACTAAGGTCATAGCTTTGCTTTCATGTACCTATTTTGAAATATTTGTCTAAAGCAGTGGGACAATGTGCTGTTGACTGTTGCTGTGAAAACACACAAATGAGGAGAACTTAACCTTGAAATTGAGTTCATTTTTGAAGGAAAAAAATGTCTTATGGGGGAAGGAATAGAAAGCAGTCTGCATGAACCTTACCTGGGAAAGCAGCCATAAAAGAAGGTGTTGGTTCAAAGGACAGTTGTGACTTAGAAAAAATATTTTACTATAAAAATATTAGAGTAGGAAAAATTAAATGACACATAGTACATGAGTGATGAGGCATGGAGTAGGGCACAGGTTTCTCTAAACAATGAATTAATTAAATTACTGTTTTTTGCATATCCTTTTCTTTACTAAAAGCAATTCCAAATGTTAGATCTCCTTTTTATTTTTTGAAGGAGAAATATTCAGATTCCTATAGTTTCTAAAGTCTCTGTGGCCCAATTTTACCCTTTTGTTAGTTTTGAGATCACTATTAACAACAAATCAATGATGACCTCAAAATAATTTTAATTACTTTCACTTATCATATTTAAAGAAATGACTGCTAGAGGACTAATTTCATTGAAAAACTGAAAAGCCACATTTACCAAATGTGTGTTGTATGAACGCATTGTTTAAAAAAATTATCAAAGATCTACTTTTTACTCAGTATTATATAGGGGGCACAAAATGAAAGCGCAGGTGGAATCCTCAAAGTATTTTTTATGTCATGTCTTAGAATTAAAAGCATTCCCATCTAAAATTCTTTTCAGCTGAATATACTGTTGCATCTTACCATAACATGTATTCTCTAACTTGAAAATATGCCTATAGGTTAAAGGAAATCTGAGCTAAAGAATCTATGAATGAACAAATAAATATAAATGGATAGAAATCATCAGTGTATAATAGTTTACATATTTTCCTTTCACACTATGGATCTCTTTAAAAATACTTTCTAAACAAAGAAGAATGAAGCACCTTTATCTTCAACAAAGTTAACAGGAAATATGACCACATAGATTTAGCCGTCAAACATATCTGAACAAAATGTTAACTAGAATATTTTTATTTTTATTTTACTTATTTATTTATTTATTTATTTTGAGATGGAGTCTCGCTCTGTCACCCAGGTTGAAGTGTAGTGGCACAATCTCGGCTCACTGAAACCTCCACCTCCCAGGTTTAAGTGATTCTCCTGCCTCAGCCTCCTGAGTAGCTGGGATTACAGGTATGCGCCACCGAGCCTGGCTAATTTTTTTGTGGTTAGTAGAGATGGGGTTTCACCATGTTGGTCAGTCTGGTCTTGAGCTCCTGACCTCGTGATCCACCCACCTTGGCCTCCCAAACTGCTGGGATTACAAGCATGAGTCACTGCGCCCGGCCTATATTTTTATTTCTAAACCAATGTAATTTACCAAATAGCATTACTTCATAAATATATTTTGTCAGCTAGCTTAGAGATCCTATCTTTGATTTGTTGAATGAGGCACAGATTACAGTTTATTGATTTTATGATTCTGTTTTCTCATCTTCACAACGGGGACAATGGCTGCTTCTGTCAGGTAATATGTCAGTGTTTTGTCATAAATTGTAGTTTCTCAATGTTTAAACTCTTTCAGAGACAATGTTATTTCTCAAGTTTGTAAAATTAGGATATTAGAGGAGTTTTCCAAGTACAGTATTGAGAGGTGACAATGTGCTAGCAGCCCTCACTCTCTGTGCCTCCTCAGCCTCAGGGTCCACTCTGGCCACACTTGAGGAGCCCTTCAGCCTGCTGCTGTACTATGGGAGCCCCTCTCTCGGCTGGCCGAGGCGGAAGCCAGCTCCCTCTGCTTGCCGGGAAGTGTGAAGGGAGATGCATGGGCGGGAACCGGGGCTGCATGTGGGGCTTGCGGTCCAGCCCAAGTTCTGGGTGGGTGTGGGCTGGGCGAGCACTGCACAGCCGGTGCCACCGGCCCTGGGCAGTGAGGGGCTTAGCACCTGGGCTAGCAGCTGCAGAGGGTGAGCTGGGTCACCCAGCACTGCCAACCTGCCCACACCATGCTCGAATTCTCACTGGGCCTCAGCCTGCCATGTCTGAGCCCCCCATCCCCCCGGGCTCCCACGCAGCCCAAGCCTGACCAACAGGCACTGCCCCCTGCTCCACAGCGCCCAGTCCCAACAACCACCGGAGGGTTGAGGAGTGCAGGCGCATGGCAGGGGACCGACGGGCAGCTCCGCCCGCAGCCCTGGCGCAGGATCCACTAGGCGAAGCCAGCTGGGCTCCTGAATCAGGTGGGGACTTGGAGAACTTTTATGTCTAGTTGGAGGATTGTATATGCGCCAATCAGCACTCTGTGTCTAGTTCAGGGTTTGTGGATGCACCAATCAGTACTATGCATCTAGCTAATCTGATGGGGACTTGGAGAACTTTTATGTATAGCTAGAGGATTGTAAATGCACCAATCAGCACTTTGTGTCTAGCTCAGGGATTGTAAATGCACCAATCAGCACTCTTTCAAAATGGACCAATCAGCTCTCTGTAAAATGGACCAATCAACTCTCTGTAAAATGGACCAATCAGCAGGATGTGGGTGGGGCCAGATAAGGGAATAAAAGCAGGCTGCCCGAGCCAGCAGCAGCAACCCACTCAAGTCCCTTTCCAAGGTGTGGAAGCTTCGTTCTTTTGCTCTTTGCAATAAATCTTGCTGCTGCTCATTCTTTGGGTCTATGCCACCTTTATGAGCCGTAACACTCACTGCAAAGGTCTGCCGTTTTACTCCTGAAGCCAGTGAGACCACAAACCCACTGGGAGGGATGAACAACTCCAAATAGGAGGAACAAACAACTCCAGACGCACCACCATTAAGAGCTATAATGTTCACCACAAAGGTCTGCAGCTTCACTCCTGAAGCCAGCGAGACCATAAACCCCCTGGAAGGAACGAACAACTCCAGACGTGCTGCCTTTAAGAGCTGCAGCACTCACTGCAAAGGTCTGCAGCTTCACTCCTGAAGTCAGTGAGACCATGAACCCACCAGAAGGAAGACACTCCAGACACACCATCTTTAAGAACTATAACACTCACCACGAGGGCCCGTGGCTTCATTCTTGAAGTCAGCGAGACCAAGAACTCACCAATTCTGGACACATTTTGGCAACCCATATGGGACTCTCGCCTATCGCCAAGTGGTGAGACTATCACCAAGTGGTGAGACCATTGCCTATCGCTGAGCGGTGAAACTGTCACCTATCACCAAGCAGTGAGTACCATCAGACCCCTTTCACTTGCTATTCTGTCCTATTTTTCCTTAGAATTTGGGGGCTAAATACCAGGCACGTGTAGGCCAGTTAAAAGCGACTAGCGTGGCCACAGGACTAAAGACATGGGTGTCAGACTTTCTGGGAAAGGGCTAACGATGCCTGACTCTTCGCAGTTGGGAGCATTGGTTTGCCTGGAACCAGCTTCTGCTTTTCCTGTACTTCTGGGCTGAGCCAAGGGTCGACAGAGAGGAAAGCCATTTAATTCTGGGGTCCCAACAAGTTGGTTGACCCTGCGGCCATAAGCGGAACTCTCAAAGGTATGTCACCCAAGTGAAACTCGCCCATCTATCTTATCTATCCTGACCCTCACCCCCTGGGTCCTAATGCCTACCAGACAAACTTCCTCTCGCCTCTCTTCTCTGAGGCTAGTCCCGCTTCTAAAACTCACTCCCTGTCTCTGGTGCTTTTCTAGTTTCTCCTATAAGAATGATTTCTAGTATAAACTTCAGGACTCTGTTACCTTCTTTAGGCACCTGGGCTCACCAATCAGAAAGACATAATTTTGGCCCAAAGCCCCATTGTAGGAGGGACTATCTGGAATTTTAGGATCCCTCCTCAGACTAACAGGCCTAACAAAAGCTATTCCTGAAGCTAGGATATGGGGAGCTTCAGAAATTGTATCCTTCCTATTCATGTAAGTGAGGACAAAAGGTGTCACTCTTCCAACCCTGGAGATCCCTTCCCTCCCTCAGGGTAAGGCCCTCCACTTCATTTTTGGAGCATAACATCTTTATAGGACATGGGTATGGTCCCAATACTAACAGGAGAATGCTTAGGACTCTAACAGGTTTTCGAGAATGCGTCAGTAAGGGCCACTAAATCCAATTTTTCTCAGTCCTCTTTGAGGTCTAGGAGGACAGGCAAGGGTGCAGGTTTTCAAGAATGAGTCAGTAAGGGCTACTAAATCCGACCTTCCTTGGTCCTCCTTGTGGTATGGGAGGAAAACTAGTGTTTCTGCTGCTGCATCGGTGAGCGCAACTATTCCGATCAGCACGGTCCAGGGATCGTTGCGGGTTCTTGGGCATGGGGAGAAACAAAACAAACCAAAACCGCAGGTGGTTTTGTCTTTCAGATGGGAAACAGGCATCAACAGGCTCACCCTTGAAATGCATCCTAAGCCATTGGGACCAATTTGACCCACAAACCCTGAAAAAGAGGTGGCTCATTTTGTTTCTGTACTACAGCCTGGCCCCAATATTCTCTCTCTGATAGGGAAAAATGGCCACCTGAGGAAAGTACAAATTACAATACTATCCTGCAGCTCGACCTTTTCTGTAAGAGGGAAGGCAAATGGAGTGAAATACCTTATGTCCAAGCTTCTTTTTCATTTAAGGAGAATACACAACTATGCAAAGCTTGCAATTTACATCCCACAGGAGGACCTCTCAGCTTACCCCCATGTCCTAGCCTCCCTATAGCTCCCCTTCCTATTAATGATAATCCTCCTCTAATCTTCCCTGCCCAGAAGGAAATAAGCAAAGAAATCTCCAAAGGACCACAAAAACCCCCAGGCTATTGGTTATGTCCCCTTCAAGCTGCAGGGGGAGGGGAATTTGGCCCAACCTGGGTACATGTCCCCTCTCTGATTTAAAGCAGATGAAGGCAGACCTGGGGAAGTTTTCAGATGATCCTGATAGATACATAGATGTCCTACAGGGTCTAGGGCAAACCTTCGCTCTCGCTTGGAGAGATGTCATGCTACTGTTAGATCAAACCCTGGCCTTTAATGAAAAGAATCCGGCTTTAGCTGCAGCCCAAGGGTTTCGAGATATCTGGTATCTTAGTCAAGTAAACAATAGAATGACAGCCAAAGAAAGGGACAAATTCCCTACCAGTCAGCAATCCATCCCCAGTATGGATCCCCACTGGGACGTTGACTCAGATCATGAGGACTGGAGTCATAAATACCTGTTGACCTGTGTTCTAGAAGGACTAAGGAGAATTAGGAAAAGCCCATGAATTATTCAATGATGTCCACCATAACTCAGGGAAAGGAAGAAAATTCCTTCTTTCCTTGAGCGGCTACGGGAGGCCTTAAGAAAATATACTTCCCTGTCACCCGAATTACTCGAGGGTCAATTGATATTAAAGATAAGTTTATTACCCAGTCAGCCGCAGATATCAGGAGAAAGCTTCAAAAGCAAACCCTGGGCCCTGAACAAAATTTGGAGGTATTACTAAACCTGGCAACCTTGGTGTTCTGTAATAGGGACCAAGAGGAACAGGCCCAAAAGGAAAAGTGAGATCAGAGAAAGGCTGCTGCCTTAGTCATGGCCCTCAGATAAACAAACCTTGGTGGTTCAGAGAGGACAGAAAATGGAGCACGCCAATCACCTGGTAGGGCTTGTTATCAGTGTGGTTTACAACGAACACTTTAAAAAAAGATTGTCCAATGAGAAACAAGCTGCCCCCTCATCCATGTCCGCTATGCTGAGGCAATCACTGGAAGGTGCACTGCCCCAGAGAACAAAGGTTCTCTGGGTCAGAAGCCCCCAACCAGATGATCCAACTACAGGACTGAAGGGTGCCCAGGGCAAGTGCCAGCTTATGTCATCACCCTCACTGAGCACCTGGTACATTTAACCATTGAGGGCTAGGAAATTAACTTCCTCCTGGACACTGGCTCTGCCTTCTCAGTGTCAATCTCCTGTCCTGGACAACTGTCCTCAAGGTCCATTACCATCCGAGGAATCCTGGGACAGCCTGTAACCAGGTATTTCTCCCACCTCCTCAGTTGTAATTGGGAGATTTGAGTTATAACCAATACCTTTTCTTAAGTCCACACTAATCTCCCTACTCAATTATCAAATGATTAATTTTATTTTATTTTTTTTTGAAGGTCCACCAAAAGTGACAATCTTGCAACTTCCGTATTCACCCATCCCAATCCCTCCACTTTCTCCTCCTTCACCTACAGGAAGTTATGAATACAAAACTGAGAGACTTAGGGTAAAAAGAATCATGCATCACTACAGAATAGACATGTTACAAGCATGAATTATTTGTTTCTCCCTGCAAACCAATTATTGAATAATTTGTATTGAATAAATGAACTGGAATGTTCTGAGGGACCCAAAGTGTACTTACTGGGTCACAGCTGACCCATTTTTAAGGGTATAAATAGCACCCTATAGCTGAGAAAATTCCTTGTAAGAGTCACCTAACTTAAACTTGGAGAGCAACGACCTGCTTGTAATTTATTATAAAAGAAGCTCTCATCTTTTGTTGCGATTCTCTCTCTTCCCTAAAGAATGTATATGCTTTAATCATTGTAATAAGAGAAATCTTCCCTTCATTTACTCCTCCATGGCCAATTCCAACAGTGATTTCTTTTTTAATGCACATCTATTATATCTTAACTGTTTACATTAAGGACATGAGGCAGTTTAGACAACAAAAATGCATATAATAAAAGGTAATTAGAAATAGAAAACAATTGTCATAGACTAGATAAGGTAAATACATAATTTGTAATAGTAACATAGATGCCATCATTTAGCTTAAATTCTGACTTTTTTTTTTTTTTTTTTAGACAGAGTCTCGCTCTGTCGCCCAGGCTGGAGTGCAGTAGTGCCATCTCGGCTCACTGCAATTTCCACCTCCTGGGTTCACGCCATTCTCCTGCCTCAGCCTCCCAAGTAGCTGGGACTACAGGTGCCCGCCACCACGCCCGGCTAATTTTTTGTATTTTCAGTAGAGACGGGGTTTCACCATGTTAGCCAGGATGGTCTCGATCTCCTGACCTCGTGATCTGCCTGCCTCGGCCTCCCAAAGTGCTGGGATTACAGACATGAAAATTCTGATTTTAAGTTGCCTTAAAAACAAGGTAAAAATGAAGGATAAAATGAGCAATCTAATTCTCATTGTTTAAAAAGGAGAAAAGTGGCCGGGCACAGTGGCTCAGGCCTCTAATCGCAGTACTTTGGGAGGCCCAGGTGGGCTGATCACGAGGTCAGGAGATCGAAACCATCCTGGCTAACACCGTGAAACCCTGTCTCTACTACAATACAAAAAATTAG
>NW_012101399.1:5183701-5201859 GCF_000951045.1 Mandrillus leucophaeus | reverse complement strand
AAAAATTTTCTCCCATTGTGTAGGTTGCCTGTTCACTCTGATGGTAGTGTCTTTTGCTGTGCAGAAGCTCTTTAGTTTAATTAGATCCCATTTGTCAATTCTGGCTTTTGTTGCTGTTGCTTTTGGTGTTTTAGACATGAAGTCCTTGCCCATGCCTATATCCTGAATGGTATTACCTAGGTTTTCTTCTACGGTTTTTGAGAAGCTAAGATTTTTCTAGCTCCAGATTTTAAAAGAAAATTCTCATTGAAACTTTGTATATGAAATACGAGATACTAAGTAATTAGTAAATTTTACCCTCATTAATTATGTTCATAATATTTCCTGGAAAAATACTACTATTTATTTTATTATTTGATACAGATATTATTAAAATTCAGTGAAGATGATTATACATCAGGTCAAGTTATTATGGTCTTCTTGGTATAATTTCTTCCAAAGACCAGTGTTAGAGTAGCTGGGAAAGTAGTTCTAAATTCTATTTGAGCTGTGAACCCTTTTAAGAATCTTTTGAACACCACAGACCTCTCAGCACAAAAATGCACCCGCATACTAGCTTTGTATACAATTTCAGGAAGTTCATTGATCCTTTGAAGCCCATTCATATGTCCTAAGGACCAGAGTATAGCTGGATTACACAGTCTTTAAATAATTTCTCCTACTTGTCAATTTGCAGGCTTAACACTTTTGATTTAAAAAAAAAAAAAATGAGAAGTAAATGATTTAAGGCTGCAGTTTTACTGAAATTCCTAAAATATTTCATCCAAATGACTGTGAACCCACAGGGCAAAATTCCTTTTCTCATGCTAACAGTACTTAACTGCTGAGACAATGTCACTTTTGCTTTCCACAGATATTTTTTATGGCTGGATGAAAGAGTATCCTTAGGTGCTGGTTGCTAAACTGACAGGTCATAAAACTGACATCTCATTATCAAAGGCCACAGAGAGGCAGGGTACAGAGGTACCTAGGGCAAAACAAAATTTTCTTCAGGGAGATACTTGAGATACTCAGCTCAAGACATGTTAGTGGATACTGAGTGTTTTCTATGTCCTTTAAACTTTGTGTACATTATTCCATGTACAATAAATTAGTCATTATCATACTATAAATATGAAGCAACCAAGGCTCAGTGACATTAAATAACTTGCTCAACTTTTCATAGTTAGTAACAAAGCTAAATTTCAATCTGAGATATATAACTCCAAGTTTGTGGTCTTTCTAGCACCCACCATTTTGATTTGGGAAACTCTACATTCTAAGAGACTCCTTTCATAACTCTGCTCAGAGAGAAGGTAAATAAGATCAAGGTTTTTTGTTAAGATTAAAACATTGGCATTAAATTAAGGGTATTCCCTGAATGGACTCTCTCATCTACTTCCCTAGTAGTTATGTAGTCATTTATTTAACCAAACTTGTCCAATATGCACTGGTTGTTTGTGGGTTTTAGAATATATAACTCCTCTTAAAGGGAGTGAAGTAGTGAAATATATATATATGAAATATGTGATATATATATGAGATTATATATAAGAGATACATATATATATATATATATATATATATAGCTCAGCAGTTAAAAATGCTGTTTGTATAAGTAATTATCATTATTCTAGTGAATTTTGCCTGTGGGCAAAAAATTCAGAAACACACACAAAAATATTTTAGGAATGTCAAAGATGAATGGAATGCGATAATAGGCTCTATCTAGGGAAGGCAGATAAGATATTCCAGAACCCACTAGGATGAAATAAAGCATCTAATCTCTCTTATTTGGTATGTACGCTGTGTTGTGCTTAAGTTCAAAATTGTAACACATAAATTTTTTCCTCTTTACCTTTAAAATATCTAAAAGAATAACAACAGTAAAATGTTTTAAACTAAAATATTTTAAGCTAAGAATAAAGATAATAGAAAAAAATTATAAAAATTTAAAGCTAAAATCAAAATTAAAATGTCACTGTAAAATGATTAAAAAATGAGAAAAAATAATAAAAACAGATTTGCCTATTGGGTTCTAATATTTTTAATGAAAGGCAAATTATGTACTCCATCTTAAAACATAGTTAATTTTTTAAAAAAACCTTTAGTACAAATAAGTAATTAATATAGATCTAGCTATAATTTGTACATGTATTTATGCTGTTCAATTATTTTTCTGTAAAAAATATAAAAATTTTTTAAAAAGAATGATAGACCAAAGAATCCATCTACTCAGGGAGAAAATAAAATAAGTAATCTACAGGGGCAAAAAATTAAGCTAGCCTGAGACATCACACCAACAATCTTTAGTACCAGAAAATATAGAGTAGTATTTACAAAATTCTTCTTGTAATATAATCCAAGTATTTTAAAACATTTTATAATTTGTAATCTGTAGAAATTCAAAAACTCAGAGAATATAATATCTCTGAATACTTATTGACAATGAAATTCAGTCATCAAATATGTGAATGAAAACAAGGAACTGAAGAATGAAGAAGCTGTAACAAAAAGACTAGTAGAGAAAATGAAATTCATTTAAATGTAAAACCAAAACTAAACTGTGAGAATTACAACTATAGAACTAAATGGCAATTCTAAAAGCTGAAAACTAAACATTATATTACGTTGAGTAAAAAACCGAAGCAAAGAAATGGGTGGATGAAGGAAGAGTACTCACTTCCTTACCTTTCACAGCAGAAATCAGTCAATAGGATATAAAATTGAAACATAAACTTAAAGAAAACTTTTTAACATTTCTCATCTTTTTTAAATGCAGAAGGCTCTTTTAGGAAGACTATCTCTGATGAAGAAATATCTATCAGAAGATTAAAAAATCTTTCATTTTCCTTTTCTTTTGTTAAATTCCAGCAAATCTAAATTTATTACTTTTAATGTAAAATATTATGTATATTTAGATTACAATTTTTATGCACTTTTTCCAATCATCCATAGCTATAATCCTATCTTTATAAATGCACTAAGCAATGTCTGGAAAGATGTTCTAATTATTATATTAGTATTTTTCTGGGTGTTTGGCCATGGAAGGAAGGTATTTTTTTCTCTTGTACATTTCTTAATTGTTTAAATGTTCATAAAGAGGATTATTATTTTCATGAAACATAATAATTCTACAACATTCTACTTAAAATCATGGCAGTATCACAAAAGAGGGTAGTAGGTAGATAATCTTGAAAATAATAAATACATATGGTATGTTATGCATTCTTCTTTATATGAAAAGATCATGCAGTAATTTCAGAAGAAAAGATTAAATAAAAAAACTTGAAATAAAATTGCATTTCTTCTATCACTTAAAGCTGTAAGCTGACATCTCAAGTTAACTTTCCAAAATCAAACATCCTTCAAACAGAATTCAAAAATCAGATTATAGATAGAAAATAGTATTATAATATAAACTTTATTTTTAGTAAAATTTATTTGAAAAATAGCCCTTTATTATTGTGTCACTAGATAATTAAATTAGACCAAAATATAAATTATTTACTTTCAGATTGTTTCTTAGAAAGCGTGTTTGTTGAAATTCAATAAAATAAAGAAGGTATTATATAATAATTTCCTGCTGTTGTTGAATATTTTTCCACATCCATTAAACTTACAACTTGAATAAATGACTACTCAACAATTAGTATTTCTAATAACTTAAACTGTTCATTTTAATAAGCTAAACAACTTACATGCTAACTTTTGTCAGGGCAGCAATAAATAAAAGGTGAGATACAGCTTAGTGTTTCTATCTTGAAGCTAAAGAATTCCTCTTTAAGACAATTAAAAATACTGAGGTGGAAAGATCACCTGAACCCAGGGAGGTCAAGGCTCCAATGAACCATGATCATGCCACTGCACTCCAGCCTGGGTGACAGAGTAAGATCCTGTCTCAAAAAATAAAATAAAATAAAAAATTAAACTAATTTTTAAAATAAACATTTTTAAGACAATCAAAAGTAAATAAAATTATAGCAAGTGTTTACTCAAGTAGTTAACAATCAAGATATTAAAATCCCACCTTCGTCATATACTTAATTCTATTTATGGAAGTTTTTCTAATTTCTATTTATAGGTGATTATAAGTCATACAGAAAAAAATTTCTGGTTCTTGTATAATTATCTGCTATTCAGCTGTCATATGCACATCCGTATAAGAGACAACCTGAGCAGGCTTAGTGTGAGCAACAAGGCTGTTTATTCACTTGGGCGCAAGGGGGCTGAGTCTGAGAAAGGAGTCAGGGAAGGGTGGTGGGATTTTTTTTTTTTTTTCTTTTTTTTTGAGACGGAGTCTCGCTCTGTCGCCCAGGCAGGAGTGCAGTGGCGCGATCGGCTCACTGCAAGCTCCCCCTCCCGGGTTCACGCCATTCTCCTGCCTCAGCCTCCCGAGTAGCTGGGACTACAGGCGCCTGCACCTCGCCCGGCTAATGTTTTTTATATTTTTAGTAGAGACGAGGTTTCACCGTGTTAGCCAGGATGGTCTCGATCTCCTGACCTAGTGATCCGCCGTCTTGACCTCCCAAAGTACTGGGATTACAGGCTTGAGCCACCGCGCCCGGCCTGGGTGGGGGGATTATCATTGGTTCTTACAGGTTTGCGATAGGCAGTGGAGTCAGGAGCAATTTTTTTGCAGGCGATGGATGTTACAAAGTACATTCTCAAGGACAGGAAGGATGTTACAAAGTACACTCACAAGGGCAGGGAAAGTGTATTGTCACAAGGGCGGTGGGGAGGATTTTACAAAATACATTCACAAGGGCAGGGAGGAATGTTACCAAGTACATTCAAGAGGATAAGCAAATATCACAATCACAAGGGTAGGGGAATGTCAGGATGGCTTGACCATGGTGCAGCCAGCTCAGAGGACCTTACATCAGCCATTTAAGCAAATTCTCTTACTACAAACAATTTGTACATATTTACTAACATATGCACATCACAGGTTTCTGTTTTACAGTAGTTTTTGCTAAGGCTGCCATAACAAAATACCACAGAATGGGTGGCTTAAATAACAGAAATTTTCTTTCTCACAGTTCTAAAGGCTGTAAGTCCAAGATGATGGTGCCAGATGGATTGGTTTCTCCTGAGGCTTCTCTCTTTGGCTTGCAGGATAGTCACCTTCTCACTGTGTTCTCACACGTTCTTTCCTTTGTGTGCACTCTTCACTGGTGTTCCCTCCTCATTTTATAATGGCATCAGTCCTACCGGATTAGGATTTCAACTTTAATGTCCCTATTTAATTTTAATTACCATTTTAACAGCCCCATCTCTAAATACAGTAAACTTGGGTGTCAAGGCTTCAACATATGAATTAAGGAGGACATAATTCAGTCCATAATAGGTTCTAAAAATACTAAGATAACATAGGCAAGAAAATAAAATCATTTTATGTTTCCATTTCCATTCATGTTATTGCAAATGACAGGATTTTACTATTTATATGGCTGAATAATATTCCATTGTGTATATCTACCATATTTTCTTTATCCATTCATCCATTGATGGACACTTAGATTGAGTCCATATCTCAGCTACTGTGAATAGTGCTATAATAAACATGGGAGTTCAGATATCTCTTTGATATACCTATTTCCTTTCTTTTGGATGTATACTCAGCAGTAGGATTGCTGTATCATAGGTAGTTCTATGTTTAATTTTTTTAGAAACCTCCATACTATTTTCCGTAATGGCTATCCTAATATATATTCTCACCAATAGTGTACAAGGATTCCCATTTCTCCACATCCTCCAGCAGCATCTGTCTTCTCCCATCTTTTTGATAAAAGCCTTTTTAACTAGGATGAGATGATATCTGAATGTAGTTTTGATTTGCATTTCTCTGATAAGCGATGATGAGCACTTTTTAATATACCTGTTGGTCATATGTCTTCTTTTAAGACAGGCCTATGCAGATCTTTTCCTCATTTTATAATCAGATTTTCTTTTTTTTGCCATTGAATTGTTTGAGCTTCTTATATATTCTGGTTATTAATCTCTTCTCAGAGGGATAGTTTGCAAATATTTTCTCCCATTCTGAGAGTTGTCTCTTCAATTTGTTGATTGTTTCCTTTGTTGTGGAGTATCCTTGTAGCTTGATGTGATCCCATTTGTCCATTTTTGCTTTCGTTGCCTGTGCTTTTGAGGTCTTACTCAATAAATCTTCACATAAACCAATGTTCTGTATTTTAAGGAACTTTCAAAATCATGTTGAATAATACTGAATACTAATCATTTCCCTATTCTTTATCATTATAATGGAAATGTCTACATTCATATTAAACATTCATCATTTAGGATAATATTTGCTATTTATTTCTGATAATCTTTTTTAAGCAGCATTCTGGTATTCATATTTTCTTTAGACTTTTTATTAATAGCACTTTTTACTCAAGGCTTTTCAGTGTCTATTCATATAATTATATTGTTTTCTCCTTTCATTGATAAATATAATGAACTAAGTTCATAGATTTCTCATATTGAAATAACCTCACCAATCAGGCAAGAGAAAGAAATAAAAGGCATCCCAATAAGAAAAGAAATTAGACTGATGATATGATTCTATACTTAGAAAACTCTACACCTGCCATAAGATTCTTAGAACTGATAAAAGACTTCAGCAAAGTTTGAGGATGCCAAATCAATGTACAAAACTCAATAGTATTTTTGTACACCAGTAACATTCTAGCTGAGAGCCAAATCAAGTATACAATCCCATTTATAAAAGACACATACAAAAAAACCTAGGAACACATCTAACAAATGGGGTGAATGATCTCTACAAAGAAAACTACAAAACACTGCTAAAAGAAATCAGAGACAGTACAAATAAATGGGAAAATGTTCCAAGCTCATGGATTGAGAAGAATCGGTGTCATTAAAATTGCCATACTCCACAAAGCAATGTACAGATTCAATGCTATTCCTATCAAATTACCAATGCCATTTTTTCACAGAATTAGAAAAAACTATCCAAAAATTCATATAGAATCAAAAAACAGCATGAATAACCAAATCAATCCTCAGCAAAAAGAACAAAGTCAGAGGCATCACATTACCCGACTTCAAACTAACCAAACGTTGTAGTAACCAAAACAGCATGGTACAGGTACAAAACCAGACACATAGACCAATGGAACAGAGTAGAGAACTCATAAATAAAGCTGCACAATAAGTACCAGGTGGACAAAAATAAGTTTATTAGTCTGTTCTCATGCTGCTAATAAAGACATACCTGAGACTGGGTAATTTATAAAGGAAGAGATTTAATTGATCTAATTGACTCACAGTTCCACATGGCTGGGGAGGCCTCATAATCATGGCAGAAGGTGAATGAGGAGCAAAGTCATGTCTTACGTGGTGGCAGGCAAGAGAGCTTGTGCAGAGGAATTCCCATTTATAAAATCGTCAGATATCATGAGATTTATTCACTACCATGAGAACAGTATGGAGGAAACCATCCCTCCTGGCCCTGCCCTTGACATGCAGGGATTATTACAATTCAAGGTGAGATTTGGGTGGGGACACAGCCAAACTTATATCAATAAGCAATGGGAAAAAGACCCCCTATTCAATAAATGGTGCAGGAATAACTGGCTACCCATATGCAGAAGAATGAAACTGGACCCCTGCCTATCACCATATACAAAAATTAACTCAAGATGAATTAAAGACTTAAATGTAAGATCTCAAATTATAAAAATCCTAGGGGAAAAAAAGCTATGAAATACCCTTCTTGATATTGGCATTGGCAAAGAATTTATGACTAAGTCCCCAAAAGCAACTGCAACAAAAACAAAAATTGGTAAGTGGGACCTAATTAAACTAAAGAGCTTGTGCACAGCAAAAGAAATTACCAAGAAATTAAACAGCTTACAGAATGGGAGAAAATATTTGCAAACTGTAAGTCTGACAAAGGTCTAATAGTCCAGAATCTGTAAGGAACTTAAATCAACAAGCAAAAAAACAACCCCATTAAAAAGTAGGCAAAGGATATGAACAAATACTTCTCAAAAGAAGACATACAAGTGGCCAACAAGCATATGAAAAAAAATGCTTATCACGAACTATCAGAGAAATGCAAACCAAAACCACAATGAGATACCATTTCACGCCAGTCAGAATGGCTTTTGTTAAAAATTCAAACCAAAAAAACACAAATGTTGGTGAGGCTATGGGAAAAAGAGGATACTAATACCAAAAAAAAAAAAAAAACAAATGTTGGTGAGGCTGTGGGGAAAAGAGGATACTAATACACTGTTGGTGGGAATATAAATTAGTTCAGTCACTGTGGCTAGGAATTTGGCAATTTCTCAGCAGAACAACTGTTTGACTCAGCAATCCCATTACTGAGTATATACCCAAAGGAATATAAATCATTCCACCAAAAGGATACATGCACCCATATGTTCATTGCAGCATTGTTCACAATAACAAAAACATGGAATCAACCTAGGTGTCCATCAATGGTGGGTTGGATCAAGAAAATGTGGTACATATACATCATGGAATATTATACAGTCATAAAAAAGAATGAAATCATGTCCTTTGCAGCAACATGGATGCTGCTACAGGCCATTATCCTAAGTAAACTAACACAGAAATAGAAAACCAAATACCACATATTCTCATTTACAAGTGGAAGATAAATATTGGATACACATGGACAAAAAGATGGGAACAATAAACAGTGGAGCCTACTAGTGATAGAGAGAGGAGTGGGAGCAAGGGCTGAAAAACTACCTATTGGGTACTATGCTCAATACCGGGATGACAAGTTAAGTTATGTCCTAAACCTCAGCATTATGCAACATACCTCTGTGACAATCCTGCACATGTACCCCCAATTCTAAAATAATATTTTAAAAAGGGAAATAAATAGCCATGCATTCCTGGAATATGTTCTACTTATTCCTGATGTATTATTCTTTGGAGACATTATTGTATTCTGTTTGCTAATATTTTACTTAGAATTTTTGCATCCAAGAAGATTAAAATGTTGTATAAACTTTGACTCAACAACTCCACTTCTGGGACACTAGCCTATAAACAAAGTTGCAACAGGTTAAGATGTTTATGCTCGAAGGTATTAATGCAGTGCAGTTTACAGTGGCAAAAAAATAGTTGTTGTTCTATAGAAGCCAATTTTTAAATTGCAGCTTCTAACTAGAGGGACAGTGTTCTCAGAGTTTTATATACCAGTAATCTTACAGAAAGATGGGGTGCAGTGGTATGATCTTGGCCCACTGCAATCTCTGCCTCCCAGACTCAAGCCAGCCTCCCAACTCAGCCTCCCAAGTAGTTGGGACTATAGGCACATGCCATCATACCTGGCTAATTTTTGTATTTTTTGTAGAGACAGGGTCTCACTATGTTGCCCAGGCTAGTCTCAAGCTCCTGAACTCAAGCAATCTGCCCACCTCGGCCTCTCAAAATGCTAGGATTACAGGCATGAGCCACTACATCCAGCCTGTTAGAGCATCCAAATGTGTAATCAAAAATTCCATGTGTACACGTTCAACCTGTGCCAACTTCTGTTCTAGGCATGCGAACACAGCAATAAAAGTGGCTCTCCTGGAGGATAAGATAAAGTAATTACTGCTATATGAAAATAAAGAGTGACCAGGCAGGGAGTGCTAGAGGGAGCATTGTGAACTAGGATGGGTGATCAAGAAAGTCTTCTTTAAGGAGGTGAACTTTAAATGGAAATCTAAATGATGGAAAGGAGACAGGAAGGTAAAGATCCACTTTCCAGGCAGAGGGAATAGACACTACAATAGTCCTGGGGTGGAAACGAACTAGAAGCAGAGAGAGTTCTGCATGACTGGCATGCAGTGTGAACGGCAAAGAGCCTTGAGGGATAAGGTTGGATAAGTGGGCAAGGACAAAGCTGAGCACGTACTTGTAGGCCAAGATAAATGGCTGTATTTTGTACTAACTACAGTGAACAGGCATTATAGGATTTCCAAGCAGAAGTGTGACATTGTGTGATTTGTTTTTAAAAGGTCATCATTGTACAAAAAATAGATTGCAGTCATATAGGGTTTAAGTGGGAACAAAATAAAATCAAGAATTAGGAGCCTAATATATTCACAAACTATAAAGGAATTATGCTCCCTTTGTTTTTCTAACATTAAGTAATAGTAATGCTTATCAGAGAGAAGTGATTCAGTCCTCTGCTTGGCATATTTCCTCTCTTCCATTCATTCACTCTCATTTATTCATTCTGCAAAGATTTTCTAAGCACATTTTATGTTCTAGACACTGATACTAATCAAGAGAACAAGACAGTTTAGGCGGTTCTCCTGATCTCAGAAAATGCTAAGGGCCACTGAAAGGTTCCCAACATTCTATCGCAAGCATGCTATATTGAATAGTTATGATCAAATATTGTAAATCAGATATCATCTGGTTCTAATGTTCTATTAGTCTATTATAGTTCTATGTAAATTTTTAGGAGTGTTTTTTTGATAGCCAATTTTATTTTTGGAATCAAAATTAGTAACAAGTCATCTATCAAGGGAAGATACAAGTTATGTTTTAACACCCTTTATAAAGTAAACCCTTCACTGTAGCTAATAGTACACTTTCTTACAGAAAATTTTATGTTATGTGACTAGACAATAAGTCTGTATCAGTCAGCACTTCAGCAATATCCAGCATATGATTGATGGCCACAATTCTATAAATTCCTCCGACCCTTTCAGCAGCAAAGCTTGAGTTACATTATTGGGAAGCAATTTTCAGACAAAAATATAGAGAAACAAATACAAGATATATTTTATTCATCCTACTAAAAACAAATTTTAATGAAATCGTCATGAACAAACGGCAAAAATTTTAGGAGTTTTTTTCCAAGATCTTTTTTACCTTCTTTCTCAGACAATTTATCTGCTCCAGTGACTTTAGAATGCCTGAACCCATGCTGTCAGTGCAAGCTTTAGTACAGAATTACTCTATAAATTTTAGATTGGAATAAAGCAATTTGGTCTTTCAACTGTATGTATAATCTGCTTGAAATCTGTGAAGGAGCTGTAACATTATTGTTTATTCCTATTGTATTCACAAGAGACAAAAAATAAGATTAGTTACATTTCCTAATTCCCACATCTCATCACACAACATGGTTTCCCTCATTAATTGGATCATTAATGGAAACAAATGCTATTCCAATATAAACTGAAGATCACCGCAATGGAGAATGTTAAATTCTTTTGACCTTCCAGCATTAAGGAGTCTGTAGTAAATCTAAACACATCCAAAAACTGGACAGAAGATATTACTGCATCTAGAAGCTAGATTCCACCAACATATTTTGTCTTTTGCTAAATTTCATGAAACCTGGAAACACTGTGAGGCATTTTGTGAAAACATATTGGTAAATGGAGGCATTGGTCTATCAGTCTAATGAACAAGATGACTGAGCCCTAGAACAGATTCAAGTTCTTTTGGGCCTCCTAGATCTCTAGGAACTGCCCCAAATCTAGCAAGTCCAACCTAAAATATGATCAAAATAGAGCAGAAGTAGGCCCCTGAGGCTGCCTGTGTGTTGAACTGTAAGACTCACTGTCTTAGCAACCCCAATCCCCTGGAGCTCACCCGCACAAATCACAACAGCATATGCCCAGATGGTTTGGTCCTTCCAGCCAAGATATACATAGTCACAGCAGAACATACCTACATGGTTGATCTGACTTGAAAGTCACAAACAGTGTTTGTAAATACAAAAATAGGTCTAATAAATCTGTCAAGATGATTGAAATCTTTACCAAAATGTCTTTATCAAAAGAGTAAAGGTAAACTTGACTAGGCATACTCCCTAATAGAGAGAAAGTCCCCAAAAGAATGACACAGAAGACAAGTGAATATCGATGTGAATCATAGGAAATATGGGTGCTGCTGCCTAACAAGGCATGGTTATTAGGGTTGAGATGGAAGAAAGAAGGAAATTAGGTTATGAGATAAAGGCGACAAACAGAAAAGCTAGGCATAAAAAGTTTGGATTAAGAAGATATCCAAACATAATGGCAGCTGTCAGAGGTCATAGGAACATGTAGTATGGACCATGCTCATCTACGTTCCAAAGTTGTTAAAAGATAATAGTAATTAGTTCCCAACTGCAATCTTCACTTTACAGTCTCACTAAACACAAGAAAATAAATAATCAAAAGTAAGGATCGGTAGCAAGTACTTAAAAGCCACTTCCCCAATTTATTTAGCAAATTGAGCAATTTATAACACTTAATAAGGCATCCATAATTTATTTTTGGAATTCTCTAAACTTGAATTATTTTCATGTTCTGAGACTGTCACTTTGGAGTGAGATGTTAAAAACACGAATACAAGCTAATTTCTTAAAATAATAAAGTTTTCCTTTTGGTCATCAGGTTTATTTAGTTAAAATATGAGTTTATTAAAGTTGGCTTAAAAGGTAAGTCATTAGTCAGGGAAACTTGTGATTTGTAATTTTCAAAGATTTTTTAAACTACTTATTTCTGAAATGTATCCAAAGCAATAACACTACTATGAAAGTAACAAATGCTCTGAGATCCCAAATTTGGCTGGATATTGTAAGATGACATTTGAGGTTTAGATCTGAAATGTAAGTAGGATGGCAAGATGCATTCTGCTCCTGTATTCCACACACAATATCTGACAGATATGTTATATAGGGAATTCAGTTTAATGTTTGAGTTGCACATGCTCTTAGGCTGTATGGTAGTAGGAATTACATATACCATCTCTGACTCATGGCTAAGTCTCCCCCGATGATGACAAACTTAAAATGAGAACCCACTGCTCTCATTAAATAAAAAGTTGATTGCTTTGGATCACAAAAATGCAGAACTAGGGTAAACAAAGTAACAGTTGAACAAAATAGCAATCTAGTGTATCAGAAGAGATGATATGCAAAGCGTAATTACTCTAGATTGTCTTTTACCAATAAAAACTAATAAAAGTGCTTCCTTCCATCCCATCTAATGTATTCAACATACTTTCCTCAGAGGGCATCCACCAGATTTCTCCTTCTATTAGAAGGAAGTCATTCCTTCTAAAAAGATGGATTTGTAAAGCCCTTTTAGGTATACTTACATACTGTCTTTTATTTATTCCTGAAATGTAAAAAGAAAAAGGTTAGAACTTGCTTCAAAAAAGATTTACATCAAATTTAGCTCACTCTACATGCTAAAATTGTTTGATTTTTTGTGGTTGATGTGATTACTTATTGGCCACTAGTTCTTTCCTTTGAAATGGGTATGTTTTCCTTATACTAACTGTGTATCTCAATATTATTAAGTTTGACATCATATTGAAATGGTGTTCCTATTAGGGAACTAGTCTATATAAGTTATTAATGTTCAGTTGAGATATTAGTTTGCCCTTTATTAAAACATTTTGCCATGGTAATACATGATAATATTCCTTTATTCTCACTATTTTTAAAAACAAAACAATTTGAGCAACATTAATATTGGCATATACATATGCATTTTTACATTTATGTATCAAGTTATAAAATAACTGAGAAGTTTAGACATTGGGCTTAACTCAACTGCTCAAAATTCCACATAAACCTAGGAAGTAAAATTTGGGGATGTGAATAACTGCCAATGCAATCCCTAGAATGAGTACCTTACAATTTTGTTAATAGATTTTAGACTCAACCAGAACTGGAAATATGTACAACACTCAGGAACTACTTCCTAAAAGATGTCATACTGACTTTGACCTTATCCTCTACACATAGTTATGCTCTCCTCCACTCCTGATTATCCTAGTCTTTCACAGTCATATCAAATGATTATCTGTCCCTTTTCTTTAACTCATAAAACAAAATCAGAGTTTACATGTCCTTACCCCTGGAAGTAAAGAATGTCCCTTTCGTCTTCCTTTAACTTTATAGGACAAATGTACTTCCACATGCCCCTATCTAAAGAAGCAAATCATCTTACTTTATCACCACGAAAAATGCTTTCCCTCATCCCATTACTCCCAGGCTGTAAACAGCTTGGTCCCAGCCTTGTAGCAGGGAGGACGTAGGGAAGATGGGAAAAAATAGAGACAAGGCAAGAATTCATTGCAGTGTTAATAGATGTGATAGGCACAGTAAATCACACTCATCACATGGCCCAAGGTGCAGGTAACCATTTGAAGGACTATCTATTTTCTAACCCTGCCTAGAAGCCTTGTTAAGGATTTAGGCTAGTGATGAATTATCCAATCACCTGGGTAGATTAAATATCTACCCTAAGGTTACTGCCAGTAGGTAAGAAGAATTAATTTTTGGAAATACCACATTTATCTGTAAGACAAAAAGTCTGTAGTATCAGTTACATCTAGGTTTCCCATATAGTCATATCTTATTGCTTCTGTTTACAGAATAGAACTCTACCCATAAATAAAAGAAAAAAATTTTATTGTAGGAATAAGTAGATGAAAATAATTTATTTGCCAATTTGCATTTAATTAACAATGTCATTTTAACATCATATGTGTGCCCTTGAAACACACAATCTCTCACTTTTTCAAACTTTTTTTTTGAAATCTTCAAATACTTTTTAGAGAAAAACACACACAAAAATTGCTTTCAGCTGTGACTTCGTTCCGTATGTCTAAAAGTACTATGATTTTCCAATCTTGGGTCTGGCAATATCCATGTTTATTCTTTTAAAAAATTAAGTAAAAATGAAAGAAAACTAATAACTAAATTGGATTAAATTATGTCCCGTTTTATAGTCACTGGAAAACTTCATATGCAAATAGCTTTTACACACTCATTAATTCTTTTTAAAATATGTTTCTCAGCTTAAATACAGACTAGTACTACAGAGAACCATATTTCCATAGTCTAATTAATACCTCTATTTAAATTGTATGAAACTTCCAGAGAGAATGTGAGTCATTGTCAAAGTAGTATCTGCATAATGTCTGATGGTTAATGAGATGGGTTTGTGGTTTGAGGAATGCTGTTTATAACAGGGAGATTTAAAGTTGAGTTCCCCTAGACAACAGTGACTCAACTCTTTCCCAATTTACAAAGAAGCATTAGTTATGAAGTGATAACTGGATGTTTCAATAATTAAGTCTTACCCCTTCATTCTTATAGCTTCTATTAGATCTCCTATTTTTTAATTGACAGAAGAAATGAACTTGCAAGTGCCTTTACTTTATGCCAAATTTCCCTCAATATTTCCTAGTTACAGTAGCAAAACATAGTAACGTCTGGCTTTTCACAGCATGCAAGACCTTCGCCACAATAGTTCCCAGCTGCTTGCCTGCCTTTACAGCCTTAAAAGACATTCTGTCCACTTAATTTTCATTTCTTCTCAGCCAAAGTTTTTATGCTCCCCATCTGTTGCAGGCCATTTTCCTCCATTCAACTTTATTCATCAGAAGCTAAATGAGGCCTCACCTTGAGCATACCTCCAAATCATACGTTCCTATGGCAACCAATCCTGTACAATTGCTTGAGTCCTTTATGATCATTATTGTGCATTCTTTCCAAAGGCCTACCTTTCTAACAGAAAAGATAAGTTGTTCTTGGATAATGTTGATTTTAACTTAGTTAGAGTAGCTAATATAGTAGGAGAAATAACCACATAATATGAATTGAAGAGTATAAGATTTTGAAAAAAAAAACATAACTTTAGATTCTTCATACGAAGGCTTTTTAAAATTTAAACATGAATAGTCTTGGGAGAGTTGCTATGAACTGAATGTTTGTGTCCCCCAGAAATTTATAGGTTGAAAACCTTAATACCCAATGTGATGGTATTTGGATATGGGGACCTTTAGAAGGAATTAGGTCATGAGAGTTACCTTATAAATGGATTAGTGCCCATCTAAGAGGAGACATGAGTGAGCCTGCTTCCTCTCTCTGTTCTCTAACATGTTCTCTGTCTGCAAACCAAGAATAGTACCTTCAACAAGAACCTGTCCATACTAGTACCCTGATCTCAGACTTCCATCTTCCAGAACCATGAGAAATACATGTTTCTTGTTTAGCTATCCAGTCTGTTATAGTAGCCTGAAGTGGCTAAGGAAGCTTAATTCAGCCAAGTAATCACATAATAAAACAGAGACATAAAACTTCTGTCTCCTTGACAGGCTCATAAAGACACAAAGTATGAAAGCCACAATGAAATAGAAAAAAGGTATACAATAAAATTAGGTAAACCTCACTGAAAGGTAATTCTATCTAATTGAAATGTGGTTCTTTCCCAGAGAGTCATTTTTTGCTCATAGACTATAAATAATGTAAATTAGAACAATAACTAGTTTTGAACTACATACTTTATTTCAATCATTCATTTTAGGTTTGTCTTTTCAATGAGATGGTTTACAGCAGTTCCAGAATTTGTGTTACTTCCTTAGAGTACAATGCTCATTTTTTTTTTTTTTTTTGAGACGGAGTCTCGCTCTGTCGCCTAGGCTGGAGTGCAGTGGCCTGATCTCGGCTCACTGCAAGCTCTGCCTCCTGTGTTCATGACATTCTCCTGCCTCAGCGTCCTGAGTAGCTGGGATTACAGGCGCCCGCCACCACATCCAGCTAATTTTTTGTATTTTCAGTAGAGACAGGATTTCACCGTGTTAGCCAGGATGGTCTCGATCACCTGACCTCATGATCCGCCCGCCTCGGCCTCCCAAAGTGCTGGGATTACAGGCGTGAGCCACCGCGCCCAGCCCACAGTGCTCATTTTTAAAGCTTCCACAAACCTCTTGGATAAAAAAATATCAGAGAAAAGTATCTCACTATTAGCACCTAAAAACATTTCAGTCAATAAAATTACTTCTAGATGATGCTATTAGAATAATGTAAATGAAGGATGAAAGACTGTGAAATGTACCTAAGATTTTAACAATTTCTGTGTCACACTTTATTTTACCATTTTTAACATTGTTTAAAGATTTTTTCACACCTTTCGTGATCTTTTGGACAAAGATAATGTTTACATTATGAATTAAAATTAAATAGATTTATAGGGAAATGCATAGTATGAATAGAAACTGGAAAAAATGTTCATCAATTAGTAGTTTACCAAAGCATATCACAATTTGTTGGCCAAATTTTAGTATCTCTTTTTAGGCATATACTTGAAATCCATAACAAAAAATATAAGCTTCAATAAGTTCCATAAGCCTTCCTTTTGGTTTTTATCTTAGGGATACCAGATGAAACTTGAAATTTTTTCATAACTAAATTTATAGTAGGTAGTAGTCTTGTGAAAAGATAGCTCATAGTTCACATTTCTAAATAAAATTTGAAGCAAATATATTATAAAAGCCATTCTTAAGAAGCTACTGGCAGCCAGGCACGGTGGCTCACACCTGTCATCCTACCATTTTGGGAAGCTGAGGCGTGTGGATCACTTGAGGTCAGGAGCTCGAAACCATCCTGACCAATATGGTGAAACCCCTGTCTCTATTAAAAATACAAAAAAAAATTAGCCAGGTGTGATGGCAGGTACCTGTAATCCCAGCTCTTTGGGAGTCTGAGGCGGAGAATCATTTGAACCCAGGAAGTGGAGGTTGCAGTGAGTTGAGATCGTGCCACTGCATTCCAGCCTAGGCGACATCTTAAAAAAAAAAAAAAAAAAAAAAAAAAAAAAAAGCTATGGCTAATTTTGCAATTTTACAAGAAAAGTGTAGCTACATTTTTTTTTATTGGTAATTGTCAATACTATTTACAAAGAATATATACATAGTATCTACAGGATGGAAATCAGGATATTTGAGTAAGAGTAGAAATGAAGACCCTTTTTTAGAATACAGGAAATTTTATTAGCATTTAGTTCCAATTTCTTACTAGTGTTGGCTTAAGAAATTCATAGATATTTTTCTCAAGGATAAATATGATAGCTGTAAAAGCTAAAGTGTGTGATCTCAGACAAATTCCTTAACCTCTCTCATTCACAGTTTGCTTCTAAAATTTTCTTTTCTCAATTCTGTACCCCAGAGGGTACATGCAGACAATTTTGGAAATCACTGGTATAGTGAAAAGAAATAGGCTTTAAAATATAATGTCTTCATGAGACTAAAAATACCACCCTCACACAAGTACAGTTAAGAATAAACGAGCTGGGCACGGTGGTTCACGCCTGTAAACCCAGCACTTTGGGAGGCCGAGACGGGTGGATCATGAGCTCAGGAGATCAACACCATCCTGGCTAACA
>NW_012101399.1:5180882-5183146 GCF_000951045.1 Mandrillus leucophaeus | reverse complement strand
AGATAAATGAGATAATTATATTAACATTTCTAGTGTAGAGCCAGATGTGTCCCCCAGAATTTCATAGTTTCACAGGTTGAAAACCCTAATCCCCGATGTAACGGTATTTGGATATGGGGAACTTTGGAAAGAATTAGGTAATGAGAGTGAAGACCTTATGAAGGGATTAGTACCCTTCCTAGAGGAGACACTTAAGCCTGATGAAGGCATTCAGTAAACAGTAACAGTTCTCTTCTTTTTTTAATTCAATTATTCAACAAACTTTTATTGACTAATTGTAAATAACAGGTGCTGGATGCTGGGAATACAAAGGAGTTTGTGGTTTAATGAAGAGACAGATGTATAAACATAAGCAACGCAGTAAGAATATTTCAATACTAGAGACCTATTCCTTCAACTAGTAAGTTATCTGAGCACTGCTGTGAACCAGACATTGCCAACTTTTAAGGTAAGACTTAATCCTAGTAGGAAAGGTCTCCAGTTATTGATTCTACTTCTTTAATGAACCCAAGAAGTTTAATGTTTTCTCTTTTAATCATGTCAGTTTTGTTATGTTATTTTAAGAAAAATTTTCATCTATATTTTCAAATTAGTAAAAATTTGTTTATGTATTTATCATTGTTTTAATATCTGTAGAATCTGTGATAATGTCTCCTTTTTCATTTCAATATTAAATATTTGTGTCTTCTTTCTCTTGTCTTTTATTAATAACACCAAAGATTTATCAAACGTATTAGTCTCCTATAAAATTAAATTTTGGCTTTTTAAAATTTCTCTTATAAACTTGTTTTCTATTTTATTACTTTCTATTCTTATCCTCATTATTTTCTTCTTTCCACTTTTTAGTTTAATGTTCTCTTCCTATCTTATAAAGATGAATTGCTGATTTTTAGCTTTTTTCTATAATAAATTTATTCAAAACTATGAGTTTATCTCTAAACAGGGCTTTATATGCATTCCACAAATTTTAATATGTTGTATTTTTATCAGCATTCAGTTCAAAATGTTTTCTAACGTCTGTGGTAATGCTTCTTTTAACCCATGGATTATTGATGATAGAACTGCTCAATTTCCAAACACTTAGAAATCTTCTAGTTGACATTTTTGTCATTAATTTCTAGTATAATCCAATTGTGCTCACTGAATATATGCTGATGTTCAATTTGATGTTCATCTGCTTTTCAGTCTGATAAAATGTGTTGAGCCACTCAAGCTATGGGAAATGTTTTATATAAGTTTTCTTCAGTTGCTGAGTGCAGTTTTACATGTGTAAATACGTATTTCTATATTAGATAATGTTTGCTATTACTCAAATCTTCCATATTCTTCTCTCCGCTCAATCTATCAGTTACTTAGAAATGTTATGTTAAAGTCTTCCACTTTAATTGTTGTTTTGTCATTCAGTACTGTGAATGCTTGCTTTATATATTTTGAAGCTATTTCATTTGATACATATAATATTGAAATTATTGTATCTTCCTTAAAGATTGAAACTTTTACCATTACTCATCTCTGTTTATCACCTATAATGCTTTTTTGCCTTGTAGTCCAGTTTTTCGGATGTTAATTTCATTATATCAGTTTTCTCCTGGTTGCTGTTTGCATGATGTATCTTCTTCAATCCTTTTCCATTTGACCTTTCACTGTGCTTATATTTAACCTGTGAGTAGCAGAGCAAAATATTTGTCTTCGCATCCAATCTTACTATCTTTGTCATTTAATTGGTGTCATTCATCTGTTCACATTTAATGTAATGATTGATCTGAGTTAAAGCATCTATATTATTGTTTTCCTTTTTCTTGCATTATTTTGGATTGTGTGGTTGCTGTTATCTTTATTTCTCTCTATTAACTAATTAGTTACACATTCTTTTTACTATTAGAGGTTATTCTGTGATTACAATATGCGATCTTAATTTTTTTAAGTCTAGTAGTATTTTTACCATTTCTTAGACAATAGAACCATAGAATAATTGAATTCCACATCTTCTCTCTCATACATTGTGTTGTTTTGTTATATACTTTTAAACCAGCAGCATATAGTTAGCATTGGTTAATACAATCAATATTCATTTGGATATATCCACATGTTTACTCTTATAGCTTTTTATTTCTTTCTACACTTTTATGATTTCAGTAGTGATTATTTTCCTTACATGTGAAGTACTTCATTAGTGGTTCTTGTAGTACAGATCTCCTGAAGATGAATTCTTTCAGTCTTTATCTTAAAATATTTATTTTACATTCTTTTTTTTTTTTTTTTTT
>NW_012101399.1:5179084-5179414 GCF_000951045.1 Mandrillus leucophaeus | reverse complement strand
AAGAAGCTGAATCCCTGAATAGACCAATAGCAGGCTCTGAAATTGAGGCAATAATTAATAGCCTACCAACCAAAAAAAGTCCAGGACCAGACGGACACACAACCGAATTCTACCAGCAGTACAAGGAGGAGTTGGTACCATTCCTTCTGAAACTATTCCAAACAATAGAAAAAGAGGGAATCCTCCCTAACTTATTTTATGAGGCCAACATCATCTTGATACCAAAGCCTGACAAAGATACAACAAAAAAAGAGAATTTTAGACCAATATCCCTGATGAACATAGATGCAAAAATCCTCAATAAAATACTGGCAAACCGAATCCAGCAGC
>NW_012101399.1:5172973-5179034 GCF_000951045.1 Mandrillus leucophaeus | reverse complement strand
CCCACCTTGGCCTCCGAAAGTGCTAGAATTATGGGCATGAGCCACTGCACCCTGCCTACATTCCTTTTTGAAGGATATATTTTGTAGAATACAATTTTGTGACTGATCTATGTATTACATATAATATTTTTTAGAACTTTGAGTTATAGTTTCAATGTCTTCTGCCTTCCATTGTTTTTATTGTTGTTGTTGTTTTGGTTTGGTTTTGGTTGATTGGTTATCTGTTTGAAACAGGGTCTTACTCTGCTGTCCAGGCTGGAGTGCAGTAGTGTGATCATGGCTCACTGTAGCCTTGATCTCCCTGGCTCAAGAGATATTCCTGCCTCAGCCTCTGGAATAGCTAAGACTAGAGACACATGTCACCATGTCTGGCTAATTTTTGTATTTTTTGTAGAGACAGGGTCCCATTATGTTGCCCAGGCTATTCCCAAACTCCTGGGCTCAAGCAATACTCCTGCCTTGGCCTCTCAAAGTGCTGAAATTACAGGTGTGAGCCACCACACCTGGCCTTCCATAGTTTTGTTAAAAAGTCAACTATCGGATTTATTGTGGCCTATTTGACAGTAATACATCTCTTTACTTGATCTAATTTTATGTTTTCTTTTTTGTTTCGTTGGTTGGTTTGGTTTTTTGCTATGGGTTTCAGCAGTTTTATTATTTGCCTACATATGTTTTTCTTGATACTTATCCTGCTGTGAGTCCTTTGCACTTCTCCAATATGTGGCTCGAATTCTCTAATTAGTTTATAAATTACTCAGCCATTATATTCTCAAACATTGCTTCTGCCCTATTCTCTTTCTTCTTCTGGAACTTCAACTACACATATGTCAGACATTTGTCTCACATATTTCTTATATTCTTTTCTACATTTGTTTCTTTTATTCTATATAAACACCTCCTTATTCTCTATATACCAAATTACTTTCTCTTTAGCCATACCAAATATTCCATTAAGCCACGAATTAACTTTTTTTATTTCAGTTATTTATTTTGACTTCTAGAAATTTTGCAGGATTTTTTTCTGCAATTGCTAGTTCCTCCTTGACTACTAATTATAGTTATTATAAAGTCCATGTTAACAGAAGTATCTGGATCTCTTGAGAGTGTATTTCTTTTTTTCTTTTTTTTTTCCTTTTTTTTTTTTTTTTTTTGAGACAGAGTCTCGCTTTGTCAGCCAGGCTGGAGTGCAGTGACACGATCTCAGCTCACTGCAAGCTCTGCCTCCCGGGTTCATGCTATTCTCCTGCCTCAGCCTCCTGAGTAGCTGGGACTACAGGCGCCCGCCACCACGCCCGGCTATTTTTTTGTATTTTTAATAGAGATGGGGTTTCACCGTGTTAGCCAGGAGAGTCTTGATCTCCTGATCTCATGCGCCTCGGCCTCCCAAAGTGCTGGGATCACAGGTGTGAACCATTGTGCCGGCCAAGAGTGTATTTCTATCATTCTTTTTTTTTTTTTTTAACTTCAAAGAGTTTATTTTAATTATTAGTTGGTACTGCATTTCTACAAACTTTGGTGATCCCAAAACAGCACACAAATAGACATGACCAATATGATCCTGGCAAAATGCATATCTCACTGGTCAAGCAGAAATATTTCCTTTTGCAAATGTTCTGAGGAACAATGCTTAAAATTTTACAAGGACTAAAAATATAATTTTAATAAAGCCTACATAAACTTCATGTGTAAATGGGAAACATCAAAGTTGGTAAGAGTCTTTCAGCTTTCTTATGAATGGTATCCTTATAATTCACCAACTCTCAGAGGACGAAATATTATTCTACGAAAAATAAAATGATTGCAGATTGTTTTTCCTATGATGCTTTATGTATCAGAGTAACTTGCAAATTCTGGTCTGCTGTTATCTGGCCATCACTTTCCTTGTCCGAGTCATTCTTTTCATTTTTTATTTCCAACTTTTATTTTAAGTACAGGAGTACATGTGCAGGATGTGCAGGTTCGTTACATAGGTAAACGTGTGCCATGGTGGTTTGACACACAGATCATCCCATCACCTAGATATTAAGCCCAGCATCCATGAACTATTCTTCCTGAGGCTCTCCTCCATCCTCCCTCCTCCCACTCTCTGGCAGGCACTAGTGTGTGTTCTCTCCCCTTATGAGTCCAAATGTTCTCATCATTCAGCTGCTACTTACAAGTGAGAACATACAGTATTTGGTTTTCTATTTCTATGTTAGTTTGCTGAGGAAAATGGCTTCCAGCTCCATCCATGTCCCTGCAAAGAACATTATCGCATTCCTTTTTATGGCTGAATGGTATTTCATGGCATATATGTAGTACATTTTCTTTATCCAATCAATTATTGATGGACATTTAGGTTGATTCCATGTCTTTGCTATTGTAAATAGTGCTGCAGTGAACATATGTGTGCATGTATCTTTATAATAGAATGATTTGTATCTCATTGGGTATATACTCACTAATGGGTTTGATGGGTCAAACAGTATTTCTGCCTCTAGGTCTTTGAGGAATCATGACACTGTCTTCCACAATGGTTTAACTAATTTACACTCCCACCAACAATGTAAAAGCATTCCTTTTTCTCCACAACCTCACCAGCATCTGTTGTCTTTTGACTTTTTAATATTAATAATAGCCATTCTAATTGGTGTTAAACAGTATCTCAGTGTGGTTTTGATTCACATTTCTCTAATGATCAGAGATGTTGAGCCTTTTTTCATAGGTTTGTTGGTCCCATGTATGACTTCTTTTGAGAAGTGTCTGTTCATGACCTTTGCCCACTTTTTAATGGGGCTGGTTTTTTTCTTGTAAATTTGTTTAAATTCCTTATAGATGCTGGATATTAGACCTTTGTCAGATTAATAGATTGCAAAAACAAAAATTTCCCATTCTGTAGGTTGTCTATTGATTCTGTTGCTGGTTTCTTTTGTTGCACAGAAGCTCTTTATTTTAATTAGATCCCACTTGTTAATTTTTGCTTTTGTTGTAATTGTTTTTGGCATCTTTGTCATGAAATCGTTGCCTGTGTCTATCTCCTGAATGGTATTGCCTAGGTTTTCTTCTAAGGTTTTTATAGTTTTAGGTTTTTTTTGTTGTTTGGGATTTTTCTTTGTTTGTTTTTGAGATGGAGTCTTGCTCTGTCACCAGGCTGGGGTGCAGTGGTGCGATCTTGGCTCACTGCAACTTCTGACTCCCTGGTTCAAGTGATTCTCCTGCCTCAGCCTCCCGAGTAGCTGGGATTACTGGCACATGCCACCACACCCAGTTAATTTTTGAATTTTTTAAAGTAGAGATGGGGTTTCATCATGTTGGCCTGGATGGTCTTGATCTCCTGACCTTGTGATCCACCCGCCTCGGCCCCCAAAGTGCTAGGATTACAGGCATGAGCCACTGCGCCCGGCCTATAGTTTTGTGTTTTACATTTAAATCTTTAATTCATCTTAACTTTTGTATATGGTATAAGGAAGAGGTCCAGTTTCGATTTTTTCATATGGCTAGCCAGTTCTCCCAGCACCATTTATTAAATAGGAAATCTTTCCCCATTGTTGCTTTTGTCAGGTTTGTTGAGGATCAAATGGTTACAGGTGTGGGATCTTACTTATGGACTCTGTATTCTGCTCCATTGGTCTGTGTGTCCGTTCTTGTAGCAGTACCATGCTCTTTTGGTTATAGTATAGTATAGTATAGCCTTATAGTATAGTTTGAATTCTGGCAGCCTGATGCCACCAACTTCTTTCTTTTTGCTTAGGATTTTCTTGGCTATTCAGGCTCTTTTTTGGTTCTACATGAATTTTAAAATATTTTTTTCTAATTCTGTTAAGAATGTCAATGGTTGTTTAAAGTGAATAGCATTGAATCTATAAATTGCTTTGGGCAGTATGGCGATTTCCATGATACCAATTCTTCCTATCCATTAACATGGAATGTTTTTCCATTTGCTTGTGTCATCTCTGATTTATTTGAGCAGTGGTTTGTAGTGCTCCAGTGCTCCTTGAAAAGATTTCTCACCTCCCTGGTGAGCTGTATTCCTATATATTGTATTCATTTTGTGGCAATTGTGAATGGGAGCTCATTCGTGATTTGGCTCTTGGCTTGCCTGTTGTTGGTGTATAGGAATGCTAGTGATTTTTGCACATTGATTTTGTATCCTGAGACTTCGGTGAAGTTGTTTATCAGCTTAAAAAGCTTTTGGGTTGAGACTTGGGGTCTTCCAAGTATAGGATCATGTCATCTACAAACAGGGATATTTTGACTTCCTCTCTTCTTATCTGAATATCCTTTATTTCTTTCTCTTTATTTCTTGCCTGACTGCCCTGGCCACAACTTCCAATATTATATTGAATAGGAGTGATGAGAAAAGGCATCCTTATCTTGTGCTGATTTTCAAAGGGAATGCTTTAAGCTTTTGCCCACTCAGTATGATACTGGTTGTGGGTTTGTCATATAAGGTTCTTGTTCTTTTGAGGTATGTTTCTTCAATACCCAGTTTATAGAGAATTTTTAACATTAAGGGATGTTGAATTTTATTAAAGGCCTTTCTGCATCTATTGAGATAATTATGTAGCTTTTGCCTTTAGTTCTATTTATGTGATAAATCACATTTATTGATTTATGTATGTTGGGCCAACCTCGCATCCCAGGGATGAAGCCTACTTGATTGTAGTGGATAAGCTTTTTGATGCACTGCTGAATTCAGTTTGCCAGTATTTTGTTCAAGCGATTCTCCTGCCTCAGCCTCCCAAGTAGCTGGGATTATATAGGCACGCGACACCATGCCCAGCTAATTTTTGTATTTTAAATAGAAACAAGGTTTCACCATATTGGCCAGGATGGTCTCAATCTCCTGACCTTGCGATTGGCCCGCGTCAGCCTCCCAAAGTGCTGGGATTATAGGTGTGAGCCACCATGCCAGGCCCAGCTCTTCTTTTAAAGGACTCACTTGCGTAAGTCAGAGCTACCCATAAAAATCTCTCTTTTGTCATTTAAATGTAACATGATCACATGAGTGATATGATTATTTTGTGTGTCACCTTAACTGAGTTAAGGAATGCTCAGAGAGCTGGAAAATATTATTTCTAAGTATGTCTGTGAGGATATTTCTGGAAGAGATTAGCATTTGAATCAGAGATTAAGTAAAGAAGAGCTACCCTCACCAATGTGGGCAGCCACCATTTAAACCAAAGACGGCCTGAATAGTACAAAAAGGCAGAGGAAAAGCAAATTCCTTCCTTTGTCTTGAGCTGAGACATCCATATACTCCTGTATTCATACATTAGTGCTCCTGTGTTTCGAGCCTTTGGATCCAGGACTTATATCAGAAGCTGCCCACCTCTACTCCACTCCCACCTTCCTCATTCTCAGGCCTTTGGTCTCAGACCAGAAGTTACACCATTCGCTCCCCTAGTTCTAACAGACCTGCAAACTGAGACTGAATTACATCACTGGCTTTCCTGTTGTCCAGCTTGCAGTTGGCAGATCATGGGACTTCTCAGTCTTCATAATTGTATGAGCCAATTCCCATAACAAATATCCTCATCCACATGTATCCTATTGGTTCTGTTTCTCTGGAGAACCCTAACTAATAAAAGTAATGCCTCATATTCACAGGTTCTATCCCCACTCAAGAAAATTATACAGGACTCACACATCCAGAGGTACAAATTTTAAAAGCTAGCTAGTATCCTACTTACCACAATCCATGTTGTTGCATGTATGAATGGTTCAGCATTTTTATTGCTGAGTAGTATTCTACTGTATGAATATACTACAATGCGTTTATCCACTCTCCTGTTGAGGGACATTTGGAGATACAGTATAAATATTGGTTCTGCCATTTACTACCTATGTGATTTTGGATGAATCATTTCATATCTGTATGCCTCAATTTCCTCACCTACAATATGATAATTGTACCTATTTTATGGGGTATCTATGAGGAATAAATCAGATAATCCAATAAAAGTAGTTCCCTGGTACATAGAAAGTTCTTTGTATGCATTAAACATTATTATCAATATAATTACTAACTGGAAAAATATTAGGATCAATTGAATGAAAATAAATAAATACATTAAAAAAC
>NW_012101399.1:5164035-5166953 GCF_000951045.1 Mandrillus leucophaeus | reverse complement strand
AGGAGATATACCTAACGTAAATGATGAGTTAATGGGTGCAGCACACCAACATGGCACATGTATACATATGTAACAAACCTGCACGTTGTGCACATGTACCCTTGAACTTAAAGTACAATAAAATAAAACAAAATTAAATTAAATTAAAAATTTAAAAATTTAAAAATTAATATTAAATTAAAATTTAACATTATTAAAATAAAAATATTAAGGTTGCCTTTCCAGTAACAGTAGCTTAAACTCCAGGCCTCATTATGGCAAGTGAAAGACCTTTCACTGAGGATGCAGTATTTTTGATGGTGAAAGTAGACCACATCATTTCAGGCTGTTCAAACCAAGATTGAGTTGACTGTCTCTGTTTACCTGGCCATCCTTGACCTAGACTCGTGTGTTTGATTTACAGATCATGATGAAATACCCTCTAATCTGGGGCTGCAAAGAAATTGTGCTGCATTATTTAGCCAAATTGTTTTGTGCAAAGGACCCATTTCAAGTAAGTGAAGGATAATCCTAAAAGAATACAAAACTTGAGAAAAAAATAATAAGTTATCTGAAATCAGAGGCTCTAGCTGAAACTGAAGCTAAAGGCAAATTAATTCAGTCTCAAAGACATTACTGTACTTCCTTTTGTATATAAACCATAGTGCCTGGCCATACACCCAGTTTTGTTTTCTGCCTCTCAGGTGGTGTGATGAGGGAAGGAAGTACATACATGGCATTAATATGTAAATAGAATCGTCATACTACATTCGAATCAGACTGAAAACATTTTGTCACTATTAATTCTTAATATTGGTCTGAAGACCCCAGGATATGAATCATAAAAAGGAAAGTAACTCAGAGAATAAAATTCAGTGGCCATGGTGACCATTAATAGTCATGCTTTAGGTTGAAATTTAATAAATATTAAAATAACATAAATTATATGTAGTAATTTACCTTTTTACTATCACCCTTACTTTTCACCATCTTTCTAAACACCAGCTAAAAGTCATACAGGATACAATCACCATCACTAATAGTCTGTTGGTCTTATGTAGAAAAGTGGTTGATAGTGATGAAAGGCACTTCATTTAATATGAACACGATCAATTAACCACATTATACTGAGTTATCCAGAAATATTTGTGAGTCTGTTAAATTTTTTGATATAATGAACTGAATTATTAATTCAACTGGTCCTCTTGACTTTGGTGGCAGAAACCTAACCTGGAAACAAAGCAAAATGGAATAGCAGGGTGTCTATAGTCTGATTACAAATACAATTTTTGTGACCATAAGTCATTTACCTGAAAAATGCACCCATTCATTCCCTTATTGGAAGTTTCATTTATAAATTTTTCACTCCATGGCATTTATCCTTCTTTAGAGATATACTTTCCTCTCTTCTCTGAAAATCCCTGGTAGGTTTTTGTTTCAACAGAAAATTACACTGACAAAATGACACAGGATAGATTCTGCTTACAGAATTCTAGAAAAAGCCTGACATTTTATAGATTTTTATAAACCTACTCATTTTTTTTTTTTTTTTTAGTGATAGGATCTGGATCTATCACCCAGAGAGAAATACAGTGGCATGATCATAGCTCATTGTAGCCTCAAATTCTTGAGTACCAGCAATCCTCCCACCTCAGCCTCCTGAGTAACTGTGACTACAGGCACTAGCACCCAGCTTAAATCCACTCTTAATGCTAAGGCACATGCCCTAGTCAGTCAGGAATGCAAGTTTCATTATTCAATTAGCATTTTCTATAGCATTCGGTAAGGAATTAATGAAATAAGAAAATTATGGTTAGTTTGTCATTAACACTTTCTGTGAGAAGTCTTAGAAATGAGATTTAGATTTCTACTTCTAACTGGGAAACAAGATGGGAAAACGTCAATAATTACGTAAATTCAGAATAGAACTACTACTTAATTTCTTAAAAACTATTCATTTAATTGTAAAAATGGAATTATTTTAATGGAAAAATAAAAATACAAGCTTTATAACACCTTTTTATAATACTGAATTTATTGGTGACAAATTAACCAATTACTTTCTAAGTGGCTTTCCTGATGAAATTACTGAAGCTTTACTGTTTATGTATGAAATCACTCAAGCAGACTTGAAAACCTAAAGAATGTCATAATAGTTTTCCATCCACACCCAAACCACAGTTTGATGGAAACTTTAAAATGGAAAGTAGAACACTTAGAATCTGTTTGCTTTATAATTATAGTTTAGGCTGAAAAAATAAAGAGAGAGTTCAATGTCATGCAATTAATGGAAGAGAGCAATATGAAAGCTTCTCTCTTAGAAGTATGTTATATTCTGTACATGAAATACTTTAGGTCACACTTTCAATCAGAAGTAGAGGAATTTAAGTTATTTTTATAGGATAAGTTATGAAAAGAGAGAGCTACTGAATCATTTCCATCAGTGATACTAAAAGCTAGATAAAATAACAGAATTTATTTTTTAACATAACTTTCTACATATACATTTTGAAATTTGTTTTACTTTGAGAGGAATATATTGTCTAATTAAAGTATTTCCATCATATTTAATATATATTAGAGATACCATTTAGTCATCAAACTTGGCCATTAACAAAAGACAAATTATGCCATGTAATCCCAGAGCTTTCAGAGGCCAAGTTGGGAGGATTGCTCAAGGCCAGGAGTTCAAGACCAGCCTGGACAACAGACCGAGACTCCATCTCTACAAAAAAATGAAAAAAAAAATTAGCCAGGCATGGTGGTACATACCTGCAGTCCTAGCTGCTGGGAAGTTGGAGGTAGGAGGATTGCTTGAGCCCAGGAGTTCGAGGCTGCAATGAGCTATGATCACACCACTTCACACTAGCCTGAATAACAGAGTGACACCCTCTCTCTTAAAAAAAAAAAAAAAAAAAAAGACCAAATAATTATCAAAT
>NW_012101399.1:5156566-5159335 GCF_000951045.1 Mandrillus leucophaeus | reverse complement strand
TTTTTAAAGAGAGGGTCTTGCTCTGTTACCCAGGCTGGAGTGCAGTGGCACAATCTCGGTTCACTGCAACCTCCGCCTCCTAGGTTCCAGTGATTCTCATGCCTCAGCCTCTTGAACATCTGGGATTACAGGTGCTGGTTATGATGCCCGGCTAATTTTTGTATTTTCAATAGAGACAGGATTTCACCATGTTGGTCAGGCTGGCTCAAACTCCTGACCTCAAGTGATCTGCCTACCTCAGCCTCCCAAAGTGCTGGGATTACAGGCATGAGCCACCATGCCCAGCCTAATTAAATTACCTTTTAACAAGTTTAGTGTCACAGAACTTGCTTAAGATTATTGCATTCCGCAGAATATTTTGTGTATTGGCCACTGGAGAAGCATGCAGGAAATACAGGCCAAAGAGAACTAGGTTAAAAATACAAAGGAGAAGTATGTAACATAAAACTGTGCTAAATCAAAAATATGACTATTGCACATGATTTATGTCATGCTCACAGTGGAAAATGTATGTAAGACCAGATGAATATCTTTAACCATGAACCCAATATGGAATTATGGCACATTTTACTCAAATATCTCTATTGGCCCAGGGTTCTTCTGACAATTTGTAAAACCCATGTCAAGACTTAGTCAGCATTTGTGATCCTTTAGGAATTTTGTTTTAAGCTAATAAATCTGCTGCATCACTTAAAATCCATGTTTTCTATTTAAAGCAATTAATATGAGCAGGTTAGTTCTTTCTAGGGTCTTCGCAACCACTTCATGGAGTGATTAAAGGAAAATATATAGATAGTACCTGTCAGCTATCAAAGCACATTCACAAACAGTAATTAATTTTCACACTTCCAAATGCTAATATTAAATTTTTACTAAGTGAATGACTAATAAAATTTAATAAGAGAAATAAAGTAAGTTCCAAGTAACAGAAAAATATCATTATCAAACATTTTAGAAATTGAGAATTTTAATTTCAATCTCATTTTAGTTTTTATGCTGTACTTCTAAAAACTTGAAATTGATGCTTTTAAAAATATATTTCTTCTACTATTTTATGTTTTTGGTAACAGCATATTTCACAAACAAATGAAGAAGTGGTAGACTCCACCTTTGGGATAATACCATCACTGGGATAAGACACTACTAAAAGTTGGCTTATGTTTAGAAATGTCTAAGATCATCAAAAGGCATATATTGCTAAAATTGTTAACTAGTTTTAGTGTATTTTTCCTGCCACAAATTACATTCTTAACGTTGTACTCCCCCTTTTTCTAAAATCAAGTTCTTCTCCCTGCTAAGCTTCACCAGAAAGTGTACTTCTTTGGCTCTTATGAGAAAATTTCTATCTGGAAAAAGTTCTATAACTAAACATGATTGACACAGATCTGACCTCTAGCCATGTAACTAGGAAAATTACTTGAAAATTGTTTTAAACTGACCCACTTATACATTAAAAGCCTTTTGAACATGATGATATTCAAATACAAGATGCCAAAAAGCAGCTATTAATTTGTCATTAGAGTTTCTAAGGTGTGGGAAATTCAGCAATGATGATGCAAGATAATCTCTTGTCTTAACATTGTTGAGACAAAGTACACACAGAGAAATCATCACAAAAACACTGAGAGAGATGGAGATGTAATTTATAGGTGCTGAAGAAACTGGAAAGATCACTTTCTATAAACTAAAAGGAAAAAGAAACCTAACTGGCTTGCCTGTTTGAATATTCAAATAGTTGATGAATGAATATGTTGGATATTCATTCAAATATCTATTTAACATGTATTAATTAGCACTGTCTGTACTGGCCAAGTTCATTCCAAACAGGACATGCATTTGAAGATTCGTTAGTGGCTGTATCTCAGAAGGTGTTTTAAGCTTATACTAAATTTTCAAGAAAGTGGTTAATGTTTTTCTACTATTTTTAGGCAATTTGCTCCAAGTAAGCATTCAAACTCCATACCCCTAAAGGTTTTTTTACAGAATGCTATTTAGTCAAAAAGGTAAATGATGTAGGAAGTACATGATAAGAAGAAACTGCAATGTTTTAAAATCCCTTGCCTTGAGCCTGGAAAGCTTAAGAATATGGGGGAGGTGGAGGGAAGTGTTTATATCACTCAAAACATAGCTACAGCTGTTTTGAATCATAGGCGAGGTTTTAAAAATGTTCTTAAAACTGAGCTCAGAATACCTAAAGAGAGGTTCCCAAAACATTGAAAGGGACATCTACCTTCTTCAAAACATAGTTTTCTAAGGTATTACGTTATTTGGCTTTGTTTTAATGTGACCAATTTAATGTTTTAATGGCAAAAGATAAGACTCTTTCTGACTTTGAAAAATCCAAAATCCTCCATCGTCTCAGCAGCTGTGTATGATTAAGAATGTAAATAGACTCAAGAGGCTGATTCCATCTCCAGGTCCTCTGTTCATGAATCACCTACCCAGAGACATAATTTTAATGGAAATAGAATTTCTTTCTAAAGCAACAGATAAATTAACTTGCAGGAATACTGCAGCAAGACAACTCCTCTTTACTGGCTCTGTTGTACTGAACAAAACCAGACTCCATTTTCTTTGTTTTAAGACATTTTTAACAGTTGGTCTATAGTCAGGAAATGAGAATTTCTCTGTTTTCCATTTTCTTAAATTAATATTTAAGAAACTTAATTTCTTAAATTAAATATTTAATTTAAATATTAGCCGGCACCCAAGATGCCCGAATAGGAATAGCTCCAGCCTCCAGCTCCCAGCGTGAGCGACACAGAAGAT
>NW_012101399.1:5152682-5156516 GCF_000951045.1 Mandrillus leucophaeus | reverse complement strand
GAGTTCGAGGCTGCAATGAGCTATGATCACACCACTTCACACTAGCCTGAATAACAGAGTGACACCCTCTCTCTTAAAAAAAAAAAAAAAAAAAAGACCAAATAATTATCAAATAAACACTAACACAGCATTATAATCATATATCTGCCACATTTTTCAATAAAGCTCTGGTTTTTTATCTAGAAGTTAGATATATGGACTTGAGTGATTTGATATAAAGACAAATTCAAGGCTTGTTTATGTTTAGATAACAAAACAAAAATTATGTGAATATACATGCAATTGCCTAAATTTTTAGTGAATTGATGTATTTTATGAATGCAATTAGAAGGCAACTCACTAACATTAAGAATAACTAAATTTTTACAGCACAAACAAATGGTCACATATTATCGTCTTGAAGCAATATGTCAAAGTACTTTAAAATTATAATTAACTTTTAATTAAAGAAAATTTTGCATTTATATTTCCAACTCTTTAAGCATGACTCAATCTGGACTCACCCTTTCTTTCTGTTCTCATCACTGAATTACTCCCTCCATGTGTCTCTAAGAAACCCGTAGCAGTGTTTTTTTATGTTTCCCAAACCCATCATACTAGTGCTCATTTCATTCTGCTACCTGGACAGTATCTTCCCATTTACTGCCTAGAGAAATTATCTTCCATCTTTAAATGATGATATTAATAATACTGACACCTAACTCCAATATCACCTTCTCTGTAAAGTCTTCTTTATTTTCTCAGAAGTATAGATTGGCTCTTCTGTGCTGACAGAGATTTTTTTCTTTGCCAGTATAATAATAAATTAAGATTTGATGTCTATGTGCTTTAAGCCTAAGTTACAATGAATGTTCCTTAAGACTAGGACCTATTTCAATCTTTTTTTTTATTCTAGGACAGTACCTGAGATAGAATCTCAACAAATACCTTTTAAAAGAGAAAGGGAAGGGTAGACCAAGGAAGAAAAGAAAGTAGTTAGGTGTTCATTCTAATAACTCCACCTACTTTTTTTGGAAAATTATTGGAAGCACAAATTATCACATGGTTGGAAATCTATGGACTATCACCAGCATAATTCAGATGTCGGTAGACTTTCAAAGTATTTCACATATCAATATAGCATTTTAATATTTGGAACTATAGCAGTGAGAAGTTATGTAGGTGTTGAGTCAACATGTGACGATTACTGCAAGTCTTTGGGAAAATAGAAGTTCTGAGTTATTACTCAAATGATAATATCAATAAGATCTTGTTTGATTTTTTTTAAAAAACATGATGAGGGTGAACAGCTTTCTAATTAAAGAACAGTTAAACAAAACTTGGCATTTATAAGAAAGAAAATCATATTGTTATTAAGAAAAGAGTTTCAAGTACTATCTAACATTTACTTCAAACAACAGTTTCCCAGGAAAGAATTGCTACATACTAATGGGGTCAAAGACACTAGATGATTCTCCAGAGGCCTTTTTCTATTGAAAGGGGCTTTCAAAATAGTGGGAGTGGAAAAAGAAGCTAGGGAACTGTTTCTTCATGCACCAAATGCCTTCTCAGAGTACTAACATCTGTTTCAGTTTACATACTTTAAGTATGACTTTACACATGGAAATTAAACTTAGGAATCATGCCTAAGAAGAGGCCTGCCTGCAAAAGAACAACGTGTACTATCACCAGCTGGAATTTGTATAGGTCCACATTCTACACAGCGCAATATCCTGTGAGCCATCAATGACCGCAGTCCCAAAATCCAAATGTCACAAAACATCATCCTAATGTTCATGAAATGTTTATAGTAGAGAGGGAAAAGACAGTGAGGAAGAGAAACATGATTGAAAAACAATATGGAGAAGTTCTAGAATTTAAGATGCAAGAGCTACTTTTGTACATAAAGACCATTAAAAATCCAAAGATCTTTTTGCATTTGTTTATATTAAGAAATTCTCATTCTATAACATTCCACTAAGTTTATTTATTAGACATTTACAATACTTTTTGATTCACTAACAGGATAATTATAATCTCTAGTTAGACAAGCATAATGCAAACCTGCAAAAATAATGATGCACCTTTGCTGCCACCATGTGGTCTATCTGTATTTTTGCAGTGTGGCTTCAGTTTCTACATAATTTCACACTTGGTTCTGAAGCCATCAACATCAGCTTAGATCTCTAGTATGAAAATACCATTAAAATCTTGAAGAATACAAGATCTTCTGCAATGTCATTTACATACCAATGAATTGCCAATCAATTGATAGTAAACAGGAGCCAACAATGCAGGAAGCACTGTATTATGTTACCTAGAAAAACACTGTCTTGTGTTCAGAGCACACATCTCTTAACATCAAAACATAGAAAAATCAAGCACTAATATGCAACAACTCAAGAGTTATATAATTGGACAGCAGTGAGTGGTAAAGAAAATTGCAAGTTCTCTGAGTGGAAAGTAGAAAGGTGCCTGAGAATGTTCACAGAAGAGAATGGAAAAGTTGTATGGCTGTTAGAAGGGAGTTAAATAGACAGTATGAAAGCAAGAGAGCATTTTAGGTAGAGGTAATATTAAGTAAAGGTCCAGATCTAGAATCTTTAATGAATGTTCAGAAAATAATTTCTATAGTGAAGTTTATGAAGTCAAAACAAACAAAATAGATTAGAAAGATACATGGGGTCAATTTATGACAAGCCTTTATTGCCAGACCAAGAAGCCTGGATTTTAGCCTATAGATCAGAGGAAGCTATTGATTCAACATACAAATTTTATCCCATTACAGATATAATTCCTCTGCCACATGCACATCTATGAGTGTATGTAAAAAAAACTTATTTCCCAAACAGGGAATATTCCAGCAGTTAGGATCCTCTAATCACTTATCCCAACTAAGTAATTTATGGTTACAAGAGCCCTGAAATCAAAGTCAACCAGTAAATCACCAAGGGAAAAAAAATTAAATAAGTATTTTAAAGGATGACGATTGGGCACAAGGAGATGTGAGACCTTCCTAATAGTCCACTGAGGTCTTCTGTTCTGAGAAGATAAGGTGTGCATTGCAGGAAGATGAAGAATTTTAGCAAGGAAAAGAAAAGAAATGTAGGCTCATGGGAACCTTTCACAGTGAAGTATAATGTAACTTGTGTTAGGGAGGGGCCGGGTTTGGTAAAAAGGAATTAAGGGCCGAGACAGGCATGAACTAGGACTCCGATGTCCAGGTAAAAGTAACAATCCCAGCATTGAGTCCATTCACTTAAAATGACTAATGAAAGATTCAAAAAAGAAAAACAGTTCCTAGGTGTCTGTTTCTGTTTTTTGTTTGTTTGTTTTTATTTTCTGTCTCACTCTGTCACCCAGGCTGGCGTGCAGTCGCAATCTCAGCTCACTGCAACCTCCGCCTCCCGGGTTCAATAGATTCTCCTGCCTCAGCCTCCCAAGCAGCTGGGATTACAGGCACCCACCACTACGCCTGGCTAATTTGTGTATTTTTAGTAGAGACGGGGTTTCACCATGCTGGTCAGGCTGGTCTGGAACTCCTAACCTCAGGTGATCCGGCCGCGTCGACCTCCCAAACTGCTGGGATTATGGGCGTGAGCCACCGAGCCCGGCCTTGTGTGTCATATTTTATAGGATGCTATATTGATTTATTTTCAAAAGTGAACTTACAGAGCACCATGAGGAATAAGGAATCTCTAGAATGAAGTTCAAATAACAATCTTCACAAGTGTAAAATCAAGAGGGAAATTTACATACAGCCCTCTTGAGGAAAAATAGTAATTATTAAAGAAATACAGTAAAAATTCATATTGTAAATATAAACATTTTCCTAATTGTAACATAATATGCACA
>NW_012101399.1:5147682-5150182 GCF_000951045.1 Mandrillus leucophaeus | reverse complement strand
TGGTTGACTCTTGCATGGCTTTCATGTTTCTATGTAAATTTCCAGATTATTTTGTTTAAACCCAAATAAATCTCTGTTGGAATTCTAATTGGAATTGAATTTTATTTATACATTAATTTGATGAGGGATTAATATTTTTATGATATATAATCTTTCCATTCAAGAATATAAAATGTTTTATTCACTATTTCTATATCAACTTTTTTTTTTCATTCCCATATATGGATGAGAATATGAGATATTTGTCTTTGTCTGGCTTATTTCATTTAACATGATGTCCTCCAGTTCCATCCTTGTTGCTGCAAGTGACAGGATTTCATTCTTTTTATGGCTGAGTATTGTTCCATTGTGTGTGTGCATATATACATTCATATATACATTGTGTGTGTGTGTGTATATATATATACACACAATAATTTCTTCATTCATTGTTGACACTTAGATTGATTCCATATGTCAGCTATTATCAATAATGCTGCAATAAACATGGGAATGCAGATACCTCTTCAACATACTGACTTTGCTATTTAATTTATATTTATTTGTATTAAAATCTTGTTCTTTTTTAATTTGTAATATATTCATGTGGGACAGAATTCAAAACATATAAAAGGAAGAGTTATCTTAAAAGATTATGAAGTATATGACTGATCTATGAACTCACCAATAATGAAGAGCAAAAATACATGGATAAACAATTTGTAAAAGAAGAAAAAATCTGACATGTCTTTCCATTTGTTTAGATTTTCATTTTAATAAAAATTTGTGTTTTCTCAAATAACTTGTAATCTTCATTGTGATTTTCTGAAATTTTCTATCATCTGCATAATGAGTTAATGGGGATATGATAAGAAAATATTGAATGGTGGCACCAATATCTGTGACTCCCCCCTGAGGATGAAGTTTTGCTTTGGTTTATTGTTTTGGAAAAGAGAAGGAGCTCCAAAAGTTATCACTTAGTCTTTTCTAACTCAGTGACCATGACTACATGGAAAAAAAGAGCAAAAACAGGACATCTGCTTTTGCTGAGTATACTATTCCAACTATAAGTTCAGGAACTGAGAAAATAACCACAGAATAGATTCGTGGAGTCACTAGGCCCTTGTAAGATAGACGTGGACCAGAAGTCCATTTTCCTCTGATTTGTGGAAAATAGTAACTATGTAGGCCTTTAGAGATTATCAGTAGTTCAGAGCCAGTGTCAATATTCCCAGAGAAGTCTTTGTACTTCCTTTTCCCAGAGGACAATTATCCTGATAAATGGCCACTTGATCCTTTTAAGTAAGACTAGGGGAAAGATCTCTAGCATATAATTTGATGTTATGGTTAGGTCTTTCCTCAGCAAGACTCAGTTCCTCTTTAATTCTAAGAATGAATACACCTGAGTATGGAAAATAAGATGGGGCCATAACCCAAGTCTGGAAATTGGGGGAGTCAAGTTAGGCCTCTGTTCATAATACCAAGGGATTTCTTGGCTATACAGATAAAGTATGACTTAGCAGATGATCCAAATGTAATAGTTACAGGAACCTGAAGGCCAAATAGTTACCACCAAAACCCAAACCCCCAAGGGTAACCCACAATCAATACACAGAGCCCATCAGGAAAATCCTCTTGTTGATCCTCAGGAAGATGATTCTGAGAAGCATCTTCATGCTCTTTAAATGTTCTGGGTAGGATTGAGTTCACTTGCTCATGGGATGACCTCAATAATGTCCCTTATATTGACTTTTTTCTTTCTTTCATAATCTCTCTCATCCCTCATTTCTGCTATCTAGAATTTATCTCCTAGTCTACCAATGTACAAGTTCTTATCCCTGGCCCTGTAAATTGCTATTTACAGTATTTTAACAATTAACAACGTACTCTACACATACACAAAAGTCACTAATGCAGGAAAGAATAAAATCATTAGTTTTCAATTTTTTTAGGCAATCTAGAAACAAGATGTTTAATACAAAACAAGTAGAACCACAAGTGCCTGGAAATTGGTCTTGGTTTTATTTTTAAGGTTGAAAGTCAAATAAAAATAAAAAATTGGCCAAGTATGGTGCTCACAACTGCAATCCCAGTATTTTGGGAGGCCAAGAGAGGAGGATCACTTGAGGCCAGGCATTCAAAATCAGCCTGGGCAACAGAGAAAGAACCCATGTCCACAAAATAAATTTTTTTAATTAACCAAGAGTGGTGGCACTTGTCTATAGTCCTAGCTACTGGAAAGACTGAGGCAGGAGGATTGCCTGACCCCAGGAGTTTGAGGCTGCAGTGAGCTATGATCCTACTACTGCACTCCAGCCTGGGCAACAGAGCAAGACCAAGACAAGACGAAAAGAAGGAAAGGAAAGGGCAAAGGGGAAAGGGGAAGGGGAGGAGGAGTAGGAGGAGGAAAAGGAGAGGAGAGAAGGAAAAGAGAGAGAGAGGGAAGGAGGGAGAGAGGGAGGGAGGGAGGCAAGGAAAGAAGGAAGGAAAGGAAGGAAGGAAGGAAGGAAGGAAGGAAGGA
>NW_012101399.1:5136077-5147632 GCF_000951045.1 Mandrillus leucophaeus | reverse complement strand
GGAAAAGAGAGAGGGAAAGAGAGAAGGAAAGAAGGAAGGGGAGGGGAGGGGAGGGGAGGGGAGGGAAGGAGAGGCGAGGGGAGGCGAGGGAAATTACCAGTACCTTTAAAAACAGATATGAGAAATTCTCACTTTGGCTAATGCTGTCACACAATTCATTTTCAAACAATTCATCCATTCTGCATGTTGAGTTCTTGATTCCATGATTCCAAGTATTAATGGATAATGGAGAACTCATTTAATTCAGATTTTATGAATTATGAATTACTTAGAAAACATAATTAAATTTTAAGAATAAGGAAAAAAAAACAGAGTAGACATCAGTGACACGTAATCAAGAATTTGGTAAAGTCCCACAGTATTTTGGAGAGCCAATTTGCTGTAAAAAACAGGCATGAAAATAATACTGTATTATAGATGCCAAGAGTCTTCTCCATATTCACAATCATTTTAAGCAACTAGTCTCCAATCTCATTTAATTGTGCATCCCAACAGTTTTAAAAATAATTTTACTATATGTCCCCCAAATATATGTATATTTGTATATGTATAAATTAGATAAATAGGTCTATACTAAAATACACAAGATTTTAGTATTAAAATAAAATATAAATTTAAAAGAATGAAATCAGAGAAGCCACAAAGATAGATGGATGAAATCAGACGGCAGAAAGACTATTCCTTAGGGTTTTCCTGTTCCCATCCTCCATCAGCCCCAGCTATACTTTTTACAGTCTGTTTCCATAAGATTTCCTAAATCTTTTTACCTAGCCACCTTTCATCTAAGAACATCAATTAAGGACATTTCTGTTTCTTACAACCAAATGATACCTAAAATAACATTTTAAAAGTAAACATTCTTCCCTTATAAAGCATTGTTCTTGTCTTTAATTTAAATATATTTGAAATATTCTGCTTAAAATAACGCTATTGTTTAATATTAGAGAAAACAGTGGAATAATCACTATACTAATAAATTACTTTATTTTAAAAAGAGCTCACTAATCCAGGAATAATTTTAAAAGCTAAATTTGGCAATAAGCATTCTATTTCTTGCAATTTTTTTAAAGTATTAATACTCTTTACTTAAAGATAAACACATGGCCCATCACACACCTACTAAATTAGGATATTTCTTTCTTATCTCTCTCCTGCTCACAAATAACCTCACCTTAAGAAACATAACTTGCAGGGAAAGGGAAGAGTAACATGGCAGAACAGGACTCTCCACGCAATCATCACCCCACAAAAAAACATTAATTTGAACAACTATCCATGCATGAAATTACCTTCTCAAGTGCTAAGGAAAAGTGGTGAGAGATCACAGTACATGGTTATAGCATAATAATAATACGAAAAGACACACTGAGGAGAGTAGGAAAGACAGTTTTATGTTACCTGCAGCACCTCTTCCCCAACCCCAGGCAGCACAGTGCAGTGAAAGCCACCATCTGCTTGGGGGAAACAGAGAGAAGTAAGCAAAGGAATTTGCCATGGTCACTAACACAGGGACCACCACAGTGAAAATCACTACCACTCAGACCCCCACAGCCCCTGACTCCAGGCCAGTGCCCACAGACCAAGCCTCAGTGACTGCCTAGGGACCAAGTGGAAACCATAGCTCCTGCAAGACAGACTCAATCTGCAGTCCGCATCACCACTGACCATCTACAGTGGCCTTGGGCCTTGAATAATCTCAGTAGCATACAGGAGGTAGACCTCAGCAGCTGTAGGTTTCACACATGCCTTAGCAATGTACCAGCCTCTGTAACTAAGGATTTCTGGCACACACCAGCTCCACATCAGCTTCAGTAACCACAAGATTCTGGCATTGTGCCAGCCATAGTAGTCCAAGCTTATGATGCTCCCTAGGACTGCAATGGCCACAGTGGTCCCAAGAATAGCAGCCAGACCAGATGATCTGCCCAGAATCTCTGGACAGGCTTACTATTGGAAGGCATTCTTAGACAAATCCAGTCTATGAAGACTGGAATAAGTACCTACTGGAATAAGTACCTCTGCCTCCCAGGTTCAAGTAATTCTGCCTCAGCCTCCCGAGTAGCTAGGATTACAGGCGCGTGCCATCATGCCTGGCTAATTTTTGTATTTTTAGTAGAGACGGGGTTTTACCATGTGCAGACATTATCACATAGCCACAATGACCAAGAACATTTAGGAAAACAAGACAACACCAGAGAGAAAAAATAAAGTGCCAGTGACTGGCCCTAAAGAGTTGTAGATGTATGAACTGCCTGACAAAACATTTATAATAACTGTTTTCAGGAAACTTAGCAAACTTTAGGAAAATATAGAGAGATAATTCAAAGAAATTAACAAAACAATAAGTGACCAGAATGAAAAATTCAACAGAGATTGAAATAATATTTTAAGAAACAGAAATTTTGGAACTAAAAAAATACAATGAACAAAATATAAAATATAATAAAGAGCTCAAACAGCAGAATTGATCAAGCACAAGAAATAATTTGTAAACTCAAAGACTTCAATACCCTGCTTTTAGCAATGAACAGATCATCCAGACAGGAAATCAATAAGAAAGCATAGTACTTAAACTACTATTTAGACCAACTGAACCTAAAGGATATATGCAGAACACACATTCTCTCAACGGCATATGGAGCACTCTCCAGTATAAATCATGTGTTAGGCCACAAAACAAGTTTTAAATTCAATAAGATTGAAATTACATCAAGTATTTTTTCTGACCACCTGGTATAAAATTAGAAGTCAATAACAGGAGGAACTTCACAAAATTCACCCAAGACTGGGCGCGGTGGCTCATGCCTGTAATCCCAGCACTTTGGGAAGCCAACACAGGCGAATCACGAGGTCAGGAGTTCGAGACCAGCCTGACCAACATGGTAAAACCCCATCTCTACTAAAAATACAAAAATTAGCCAGGCATGATGGCACGCGCCTATAATCCCAGCTACTTGGGAGGCTGAGGCAGGAGAATTGCTTCAACCTGGGAGGCGGAGGTTGCGGTGAGCCGAGATCGTGCCATTGCACTCTAGCCTGGGCAACACGAGTGAAACTCTATCTCAAAAAAAAAAAAAAGAAAAGGAAATTCACCCCAAAAAAATGGATATTTAAAAACATACTGCTAAACAACAAATGGGTCAATGACGAAATTAAAAGGAACATTAAAACATATCTCGAGACAAATGGAAATGAAAACACAATATCAAAAGCTATGGGATATAACAAAAGCAGTTTTAAGAGGGAAGTTTCTCAGCATTAAGTGCCTACATCAAAAAATAAAAATTTCAAATAAACTACCTAACATTGCACCTTAAGAAACTACAAAAATAGGAACAAATTAAGCCCAAATTTAGTAGAAAGAAGGAAATAACAAAGATCAGAAAAAAAATAAATGAAATAGAAACTAGGAAAATAATAGGAAATTTTTTTAATGAAGAGTTAGTATTTTGAAAAGATTAGAAAAAACATTTACCTAAACTAAGGAAAAAAGAGAATAAAACAAAAATAAATAAAATTAGAAATGAAACCAAAAATATCACAGTGGATAACACATAAATACAAAGGACAATAAGAGACTATTATGAACAATTATATGCCAACAAATTGTGTAACATATAGGAAATGGATAAATTCCTTGACATATACAAGATTTAACTATAAAGAAAAGGAAATTCTAAACAGATCAATAACAAGAAAGGTGATGAATTTGTAATAAAACGTCTCCTATCAAAGAAAACCCAGGACCTGGTGACTTCACTGCTAAATTCTACCAAACATTTAAAGAGTAACTAATACCAATCCTTCTCAAACTCATCCAAAAAATTGGAGAGGAGGGAATACTACTAAATGTATTTTATGAGACTAGCATACCAAATCGGATGTAGGGGGGAAAAAAAAGCTACAGGCCAATATCCTTGAGCAATATAGATGCAAAAATGCTCAACAAACTACTAGTAAACCAAATTAAATAGTATCTTAAAAAGATCATTCACCATGATCACGTGGGATTCATCCCAGAAATGCAAGGATGATTCAACATACGCAAATCAATAAATGTAGTATACTACATTAGCAGAATGAAAGACAAAATTATATCATTTCAATATATTCAGAAAAGCATTTGACAAAATTTAACATATTTTAGTGATTAAAAAACTGTGAATAAATTAGGTACAAAAGAAATGTACCATTCCACATTAAAGGCCATAGCTAACAGAATATTCAATGGAGAAAAATTAAACCTTTTTTTTAACACCTGGAACAAGACAAACATGCTTATTTTCACCACTTTTATTCAACATAGTACTGGAAGTCCTAACGAGCAGTTAGGCAAACTAAAGAAATAAAAGCCATCCAAATTGGTAAGGAAGAAGTTGTCTTTATTTTCAGATGATATGATTTTATGTACTTTTTTAAAAAAATAAAAAACCCTCCAAATAATTGTTAGAACTAATAAACAAATTCAGTAAAGATACAGGATACAAAATCAATACACAAAAGTCAGTGGTACTTCAGCGATCTACTTGAAAGGGAAATCAAGAAAACAATTCCACTTACACTAGCTACAAAAGAAACAAAATACTTAGAAATAAATTTAACCATGGAGATGAAAGAAATCTACACTGAAAATCATAAAACATTTATGAGATAAATGGACTGAAATAACTAATATTGTTACAATGTCCACACTACCCAAATATATTCAATGCAATCTTTATCAAAATAGCAATGGCATTCTTTACATAAAGAGAAAAAACATTCTAAAATTTGTGTGGAACAAAAAAAGACCCAATTAGCCAAAATAATCTTGAGCAAAAAGACCAAAGCTAGAGGCATCACACTACCTGACTTCAAGATACACTGAAAAGTTCTAGTAACCCAGCAGCCATGATACTAACATAAAAACAGACATATATACCAATGGAACAAAATAGCCCAGAAATAAATCTACTTATTTGCAGCCAACTTATTTTTGACAAACTAAAAACAGTGGGGAAAGGACAATCTCTTCAATAAATTGTATTGGGAAAAATGGATATACTCATGCAAAGAAGGAAATTAGACACATCTCACAGCATGTGCAAAACCACAAGGAGGTATCATCTCACTTCTGTTAGAATGACTATTATCGAAAAGACAAAAGATAACAAAATTGGCAAAGATGTGAAGAAAAGAGAACTCTTGCACACTGTTGGTGGGAATGCAAATTAATACAACCATTATAGAAAACAATATGGAGTTTCCTCAAAAAATAAAAAAATGAAACTACTATATGATCGAGCAATCCCACTACTGGGTATATATCCAATGAAAATGAAATCAATATGTCAAAGAGATATCTGCACTCTCATGTTTATTGCAAGCAACATATTCACAATAGCTAAGATATTGAATCAATCTAAGTATCTATAAACAGATGAATAGAATTTTTTAAAGTGGTATATATACACAATGAAATACTATTCAGCCACAAAATAAGAATGAAATTCTGTCATTTGTAACAACACATATAAACCTGGAGGACATTATGCAAAGTGAAATAAAACAGGTGCAGAAAGACAAATATCACATGATACAATTTGAATCTGTGTCCCCACCCCAATCTTATGTTGAAATGTAATCCCCAGTGCTAATGGTTGGGCCTTGTGGGAGGTACTTGAATCACGGGGGCAGTTTCTCATGAATGGTTTAGCACCATCCCCCTGGTGCTGTTCTCGTAACAGAGTCCTCATGAGATCTAGTTATTACCAGAACATAGCTCTCATGAGATCTAGTTGTTTAAAAGTATGTAGCACCTCCTTCCCATTCTTGGTCCTGCTCCTGCCATGTAAGATGCCTCACTCCGCCTTTGCCTTCTGCTATAATTGCACATTTCCTGAGGCCTCCCCAGAATCTGAGCAGATGCCAGAATTATGCTTCCTGAATAGAGTGTGGAAGAACCCTGAGCCAATTAAACCTTATTTCTTTATAAATCACCCAGTCTCAGATATTTCCTTATAGCAGTAAATACAGAAAATTGGTACTCAGGAGTGAGGCATTGCTACAAAGATACCTGATAATGTGGAAGTGACTTTGAAACTGGGTAATGGGCAGGTTGGAAGAGTTGGAAGGCTCAGAAGAAGACAGGAAGACAAGAGAAAGTTTGGAACCTCCTAGAGACTTGATAAGTTGTTATGACCCAAATGCTGGTAGTGATATGGACAAGGAAGTCCAGACTGAGGAGGTCTCAGATAGAAATTAGGACTTTACTGAGCTAAAGGGAAAAGTCAAGCTGGGAACTGCTTAGGGGCAACCTGCCTCCCATTCTATTCAAAGTCACCCCTCTGCGCACTGAGATAAAGGCATTTCTAATTGCATCCTTTGGAGAGGCTAATCAGAAACTCAAAAAAAAAAGCAACCATTTGTCTCTTATCTGCCTGTGACCTGGAAGCCCCCTCCCTTCTTAAAGTCTTACCATCTTTGCTTCGAGTTTTCCCATCTTTTCAGACAGAACTACTGTTCATCTTACATATGTTGATTATGTCTCATGTCTCCCTAAAATGTATAAAGCCAAACTGTGCTCTAACCACCTTGGGCACATGTCATCAGGACCTCCTGAGGCCGTGTCATCAGAAGGTGTCCCCAACCTCGGCAAAATAAACTAAGTTAACTGAGACCTGTCTCACATTTTCAGGGTTCATAAACTTCAGTAAAGGTCACTTTTGCTATGCTTTGCAAAGAATCTGGCTGTATTGTGCCCTGCTCTAAGGATGTGTGGAACTTTGAACTTAAGAGGGATGATTTAGTGTTTCTGGCAGAAGAAATTTCTAAGCAGCAAAACATTCAAGATGTGAGCTGGCTACTTCTAACAACCTATGCTTCTATGCATGAGCAAAGAAATGACCTAAAACTTGAACTTATATCTAAAAGGGAAGCAAAGTGTAAAAGTTTGGAAAATTTGCAGCCTTGACATGTAGTTCAAAAGAAAAGCCCATTTTCAGGGGAAGAATTCAAGTAGCCTGCAGAAATTTGCATAACTAAAAGGAAGGCAAGTACTGATAGCCAAGACAATGGGGGAAACACCTCAAAGGCATTTCAGAGACCATCGTGACAGCCCTCCCATCACAGGTCCAGATGTCTAGGAGGGAAGAATGGTTTATTGGGCCAGGCCCAGAGTCCCTCTGCCCCACGCAGCCTCAGGAAACTGTTCCCTACATCCTAGCCACTCCAGCTGTAGCTCAAAGGGGCTCAGGTACACCTCACGCTGCTGCTTCAGAGGGTGTAAGCTGTAAGCCTTGGTAGCTTCCACATGGTGTTAAACCTGTAGGTGCAGAGAGGGCAAGAGTTGAGGCTTGGGAGCCTCTGCCTAGATTTTAGAAAACATGTGGAATAGCCTGAATGTCCAGGCAGAAGCCAGCTGCAGGGGCAGAGCCCTCACGGAGACCCTTTATTAGGACAATGCAGAGGGAAAATGTGGGGTTGGAGCCTCACATTTTCACAGTGCCCCACTCCCCAATGGGGCACTGCCTACTGGAGCTATGAGAAGAGGACCACCATCCTTCAGACCCCAGAATTGTAGCTCCACCAACAGCTTATACCATGCATCTGGAAAAGCCACAGACATTCAATGCCAGTCCACAAGAGCAGCCACAGCAGGTGAATCCTGCAAAGCCATCGGGGCAGAACTTCCCAAGGCTTTGGGAGCCCACCTTTTGCACCAGCATGCCCTGAGTGTGGGACAACGAGTCAAAAGATATTATTTTGGAGCTTTAATATTTAATTACTTTAAGCTCACAAACCCCTGCTCGGTCTCAGACTTGCACAGGCCTGTAGACCCTTTCTTTGGCTGATTTCTCCTTTGGAATAGAAGTAATTACCCAATGCCTGCCCTGCTGAGTTTCAGACTTGCACGGGGCCTGTAGTGCCCTGGTTTTGGCCAATTTGTTATATTTGGAATGAAAGCATTTACCCAACGCCTCTACCCTCATTGTATCTTGAAAGAAACTAGCTTGTTTTTTTATTCTACAGGCTCATAGGCAGAAGAGACTAGTCTTGCCTCAGAGGAGACTTTGGACTGTGGACTTCTGAGTTAATGGTAGACTGAGTTAAGACTTTGGGTCATTGTTGAGAAGGCATGATTGTATTTTGAAATGTGAGAGGGGCAAGAGATTTGGGAAGGGGCAGGGTGAAATGATATGGTTTGGTGTGTGTCCCTGTCCAAATCTCATGTTGAAATGTAATCCTCAATGCTTGAGGTAGAAGGTGATTGAATCATGGGGGTGGTTTCTCATGAATTATTGAGCCCTATACCCCTAGTGCTGTTCTCATTATAGAGTTCTCATGAGATCTGGTTGTTTAAAAGTGTGGGCCAGGCAAGGTGGCCTGTAATCCCAGAACTTTGGGAGGCCAAGGCAGGCGGATCATGAGGTCAGGAGTTCGAGACCAGCCTGGCTAACATAGTGAAATCCCATCTCTACTAAAAGTACAAAAATTAGCTGGATGTTGTGGCATGCACCTATAGTCCCAGCTACTGGGGAGGCTGAGGCAGGAGAATTGCGTGAACCCAGGAGGCAGAGGTTGCAGTGAGCCAAGACTGTGCCACTGCACAACAGTGACAGAGTGAGACTCCGTCTGAAAAAAAAAAAAAGTATGAAGCACCTCCCCTATCTCTCACTCCTGCTTTTGCCATGTAAGATGTCTCACTCTCCCTTTGCCTTCTGCCATGATTGCAAGTTTCCTGAGGCCTCCCCAGAAGCTGAGCAGGTGCCAGAATTATGCTTCTTGTACAGCCTGCAGAACCATGAGCCAATTAAACCTATTTTCTTTATAAATTATCCAGGACCAGTTATTTCTTTATAGCAGTGCAAGAATGAACAAATATACCACATGATCTTACTCATAATGAGGCAACTTAAAAAGTCAATGTCAAAAAATAGGAAGTAGAATGGTGGTTACCAGAGGCTGTGGTGATTGTGGGAGTAGTGGTTAGGGAGATTTTGGTCAAAGCACACAAAATTACAATCAGGCAGGAAGAATAAATTCAAGAGGGCTACTGTACAGCATGGGGAACATAATAAATAGCAATATGTTGTACTCTCGAGGAATGCTAGGAGAGTGAATGTTAAGTGTTCTTAACACAAAAATGATAACCGTGTGAGTTGATACCTATATATTAATTAGGTAGATTTAACCATTCCAGAAGGTACATGTGCTTCAAGTCATCGCAGTGTACACAATAAATACATATAATTTTATCTGTCAATTTTTAAAAAGTGTTAAATTTGAAAAAAAAAAAAAAAAGAAACATAACTTACAGCATCAGTATCTAAATCCTTGTGGTCCTCAGCTTCATTTTCTGTGTCCCAAATTCTTATGTGAGAGAATTTGATTGGCTCCTTGGTTCACATACCCTCTCTAATTACCTGTGTCTTGGAGGGATTTCTCCGAGACAGTGGTTTCCAAAGAAGGGTGACTCTAAGATGATGCCTGGAGGTATGAGAATTTAAAAGTATAACTTCAATTTCACCTTCATTGCTTATTTCATTTACTTCTCATCTGGCAGGTTCAGGGGTTGCCCTACTTAAGAGTCTCATGTCCCACAAGACATTATATCTCTTGTAACAACTCCACAGGGTTCCAGGATTCACATGAGAAACACACCCAATTACATGAGTTAACACACTCAGGAAAGCCCAAATTACAGCACTCTCATCAGGTATTTATGAGACATTTGTAACTCCTCTTTGTTTAGTTGCAGTGTATCAATCAGGGATAATATTACGATAGGCTATATTGACTGTAACATAGTTGACATTATTCTTCAGGTATTTATGGGGCATTTATAATTCCTCCTTGTTTTGTTGCAATTTATCATTCAGGGATAATATTACTGTAGGCAATACTGACTGTAACATAGTTGAAATTCTATCTTCATCTGATTTCTAGTGGAACAGAGAGAAAATTAACTAAAGGTCACATTCTTAAGGTATAAAAGGAAAAGTCTACTAATTCTTTACTAACTCTCCCCCACAACTAGTTCTTTAATGTATTTACTGGCATTGACAGATTTGCTTTGAAGTTGCTCTCCAAGAAGTAAAACATGGGCCACAGCATGTTAGTGGAGTTAGGCCAACTCCTCTCCCTTGCACTGCACCTACCTCCCAATTCTCTTGTCCAAGAACATTTACGGAATATCTTGATTATCCAGAAATACCACAACTTGCACAAGACTCTTAAGTCCTACAGAAAAAAAAAACTATTCCTATTCACAATTGAGTTGAGATATAGATACTCATCCAATGGAGGGGTTCAAAAGAAGAGGTGTGAAACAAAGGAAGCTAAACTAAAAGGAGATCCAGCTACATGAGTAAGAGGAAAAGATCCCCAGGACTGACAAAGATGTTAGGGCCTGAGGTCGCCTCACCCAGGAAGCGCAAGAGGTCAGGGGATTTCCGTTTCCTAGCTAAGGGAAGCCATGACAGACTGTACTTGGAAAAATGGGACATTCCCACCTAAATATTGTGCTTTTCCCAAGGTCTTAGCAACTGACAGACAAGAAGATTCTCTCCAGTGCCTGGCTCAGTGGGTCCCACACCCACGGAGCATTGCTCACTGCCAGCGCAGAAGTCTGAGATCAAACTGCAAGGCAGCAGTCTGGCTGGGGGAGGGGCGTCCTCCATTGCTGAGGCTTCAGTAGGTAAACAAAGCAGCTAGAAAGCTTGAACTGGGCAGAGCCCACCAAAGCTCAGCCAGGCCTACTGCCTCTATAGATTCCACTTCTGTGGGCAGGGCATAGCTGAACAAAAGGCAGCAGACAACTTCTGCAGTCTGGCAGCTCTAAAGAGAGCAGTGGTTCTCCCAGCATGGTGTTTGAGCAATGAGAACAGACAGACTGCCTCCTCAAGTGGGTCTCTGATCCCTGTGTAGACTAACTGGGAGACACCTCCCAGTAGGGGCCGACAGACACGTCATATCGGCAGGCGCCTCTCTGAGACAAAGCTTCCAGAGGAAGGATCAGGGAGTAATATTTGCTATTCTGCAATATTTGCTGTTCTGCAGGCTCTACTGGTGATACCCAGGCGCATAGGGTCTGGAGTGGACCTCCAGCAAACTCCAACAGACCTACAGCTGAGGGACCTGACTGTTAGGAGGAAAACTAACAAACAGAAAGGAATAGCATCAACATCAACAAAAAGGATATCTACACCAAAACCCCATCTGTAGGTCACCAACATCAAGGACCAAAGGTAGATAAAATCACAAAGATGGAGAGAAACAAGAGCTGAAAATTCTAAAAACCTAGAGTGCCTCTTCTCCTCCAAAGGATCGCAGTTCCTCACCAGCAACAGAACAAAGCTGGACAGAGAATGACTTTGATGAGTTCACAGAAGTAGGCTTCAGGAGGTCAGTAATAACACAGTTCTCCAAGCTAAAACAGCATGTTCTAACCCATCATAAAAAAAAGCTAAAAACCTTGAAAAAAGGTTAGATGAATGGCTAACTAGAATAAACAGTGTAGAGAAGACTTTAAATGACCGGATAGAGCTGAAAACCATGGCACAAGAACTTCGTGA
>NW_012101399.1:5134716-5135767 GCF_000951045.1 Mandrillus leucophaeus | reverse complement strand
GGAACCAAGTTGGAAAGCACTCTTCAGGACATTATCCAGGAGAACTTCCCCAACCTAGCAAGGCAGGCCAACATTCAAATTCAGGAAATACAGAGAACACCACAAAGATACTCCTCAAGAAGAGCAACCCCAAGACACATAATTGTCAGATTCACCAAGGTGGAAATGAAGGAAAAAATGTTAAGGGCAGTCAGAGAGAAAGTTCCAGTTACCGACAAAGGGAAGTCCATCAGATTAACAGCAGACACCTCGGAAGAAACCCTACAAGCCAGAAGAGAGTAGGCGACAATATTCAACATTCTTAAAGAAAAGAATTTTCAAACCAGAATTTCATATCCAGCCAAACTAAGCTTCATAAGTGAAGGAGAAATAAAATCTTTTACCAACAAGCAAATGCTGAGAGATTCTGTCACCACCAGACCTGCCTTAAAACTGCTCCTGAAAGAAGAGCTAAACCAGTACCAGCCACTGCAAAACATGCCAAATTGTAAAAACCATCAATGCTAGGAAGAAACTGCATCAATTAACAGGCAAAATAACCAGCTAACATCATAATGATAGGATAAACTTCACACATAACAATATTAACCTTAAATGCAAATGGGCTAAATACCCCAATTAAAAGACACAGACTGGCAAATTGAATAAAGAGTCAAGACTCATCAGTGTGCTATATTTAGGAGACCCATCTCACATACAGAGACACACATAGGCTCAAAATAAAGGGATGGAGGGAGACCTACCAAGTAAATGGAAAGCAAAAAAGCAGGGGTTGCAATCCCAGTCTCTGATAAAACAGACTTTAACCCGACAAAGATTAAAAGAGACAAAAATGGTCATTACATAATGGTAAAGGGATCAATTCAACAAGAAGAGCTAACTATCCTAAATATATATGCATCCAATACAGGAGCACCCAGATTCATAAAGCAAGTGCTTAGAGACCTACAAAGAGACTTAGACTCCCACACAATAATAATGGGAGACTTTAACACCCCACTCTCAATATTAGACAGATCAATGAGACAGAAGGTTAACAGGATATCCAGGA
>NW_012101399.1:5118541-5123697 GCF_000951045.1 Mandrillus leucophaeus | reverse complement strand
TCAAAAGAAGATACTTATGCAGCCAACAGACACATCAAAAAATGCTCATCAACACTGGTCAAAAGAGAAATGCAAATCAAAACCACAATGAGATACAATCTCAAGCCAGTTAGAATGGCGATCATTAAAAAGTTAGGAAACAACAGATGCTGGAGAGGATGGGAAGAAATAGGAATGCTTTCATGCTGTTGGTTGGAGTGTAAATTCATTCAACCATTGTGGAAGACAGTGTGGCGATTCCTCAAGGATCTAGAACTAGAAATACCATTTGACCCAGCATCCTACGACTGGGTATATACCCAAAGGATTATAAATCATGCTACTATAAAGACACATGCACATGTATGTTTACTGCAGCACTATTCACAATAGCAAAGACTTGGAACCAACCCAAATGTCCATCAATGATAGACTGGATTAAGAAAATGTGGCACAAATACACCATGGAATAGTATGCAGCCATAAAAAAGAATGAGTTCATGTCCTTTGTGGGGACATGGATGAAACTGGAAACCATCATTCTCGGCAAACTATCACAAAGACAGAAAACCAAACATCACATGTTCTCACTCATAGGTGGGAAATGAACAATGAGAACACTTGGACACAGGGCGGGGAACATCACACACCAGGGCCTGTTTGGGAGTGGTGACCTGGGGGAGGGGTAGCATTAGGAGAAATACCTAATGTAAATGACCAGTTGATGGGTGCAGCAAACCAACATGGCACATGTATACCTATGTAACAAACCTGCATGTTGTGTACATGTACCGTAGAACTTAAAGTATAATAATATAAAATTTAAAACAAATTGAACCAATAGACTTGTTCATGCAGGGATGCCACAAACTTTTAATTTGTAAAAAAATAAAAATAAATATCTGCAAAGCATAATTTAAAACAGAGTGCAATGCTACAGAGTATGTGTATAATTGCTCTGACAATTCTTTCCTTACTTTTTCACATTGTCAAGTTTTCTCTTTCTCCTGTGTCCTTTCCTTCCACCCACTATCTGCTAGTCACTACATCAGGAAAAAAAAAAAAAAACCTTGCCTCTTGGCATCAGTTACCCTCCAGCTATCATATTATTTTTCTCTCTACGTAGCAAACCTCCTATGCTTCTTGCTGTCTCTAACTTTGCTCCTCTATTCTCTCTTGACCTCATTCAGATTAAATTTTCACTTCCATCATTCTGCTGAAACTGCTTTTATGAAGATCCCCAAACACTTCCATATTGCTAAGTGCAAGGATCAATTTTTTGTGTTTTTGTTACTTAATCTATCAGTATGAGTTGACAAAAAAAAAATGAGTTCTACACCCTTGAAATATTTTCTCTCCTTGAGTTTTGGCTTTTTGTTTGTTTGTTTGTTTTTGTTTGTTTGAGACAGGGTCTCACTCTGTCACACAGGCTGCAGTGCAATGGCATGATCAAAGCTCCCTACAGCCTCAACACCCTGGGTTCAACCAATCCTCCCATCTCAGTCTCCCAAGCAGCTGGTACTATAGGCATGTACCATCATGCCCAGCTAATTATTTGTATTTTTTGTAGAGATATCATTTTGCTATGTTGCCCAGGCTGGTCTCGAACTCCCAGGTTCAAGCAATCTGGCCACCTTGGCCGCCCAAAGTGCTGGGATTACAGGCAGGAGCCACAAGCCACTGTGTCCAGCCTCTCCTTGCTTTTATGGTACCATATTCTCCTGGTTTTCTGGCCATTTGCTGGTTTCCTTCTCATCTTCCTGACCTCTAAATATTAAACTGTCAGACTCAGTCCTTGGACTTCCTCTATTTTCTATACACACTCACTTCATTGTTGACCTCACCAAGTATCATCTCACCAATGACTCCTAAATTTATATCTCCAGCAAAGACCTGTACTCTAGATTCCAACAGAATATCTAACTAACTACATTTCCACTTGAATGTCCTGTAATAAGAAGCTCACACCCAGTTCCTAGTAGTCTCACTCCCTCTTCTGTTCTTCCATAGTCTTCCCAATCTCCATGCATGGTAATTTCAACCTTCAAACTTAGGTCTAAACCCTGGAGTCATCTTGCCACCTATCCTCTTACATACAGTATTTGAATTTGATTTATCAGAAAATACTATTTGTTCTACCTTCAAAATATACGCATCATTCGAACATTTCTGACCACCCTTATTGCCTTAGTCTAAGCCACCATCATCTTTCAACTGTACCACTTCAAAAGGCTCCTAACTGGTCTCCAAGTTTTGATTCCTTGTCCCCCCATCAGTCAGAATCAGACTTATCCTGCTGAAAGGTTAACCAAGGCCAGGTGTGGTGGCTGTGCCTCCTAGCACTTCGGGAAGCTGAACCAGGAAGGTCACTTGAAGCCAAGAGTTCAAAACCAGCCTGGGCAAGATAAAGAGACCTTGCCTCTACAAAATAAAATTTTTTAAATTACCTTGGCATGGTGCCATGCACCTGCAGCCCCAGCTACTTGGAAGGGTGAGGCAGGAGGATCCCTTGAGCCCAGGATATTGAGGCTGCAGTGAGCTATGATCATGCCACTGTGCTCTAGCCTGAGCAACAGCGCAAGACCCTGTCTCAAAAAGAAAGAAAGAGAGAGAGAGAGTGAGAGAGAGAGAAAGAAAGAGTAAGGAAGTTAAGCTAGAGACTCTGAGTTTCTGTCAAAACGGAACCAGAACCCTCCACCTTTTCCTTCCCACTAATTATGGCTGAAAATCCTAAACAAAACATAAGAGAAACAGAAGTCTCTAAACAGTGGATAGAGTGGGTGGACTGGGTAGGAAGATGAAGACTCCAAGAAAGACCTGGTAGCAAGTACCAAAAATGAAGCAGCTCTACCTCCACCTGGTGGTGTGTGAAATGAGCTCTTTGGAATCTCGTGGTTCCACTCCAAGTGAGATCCAATAGTGAAGCTGTGCTCACTCAACAGCAAAAGCAATGTGGGGCAGGGAAAACAGTGGTGGCCACATATGTTCTCTGCCCATACTACTTTGCCTCAACTTAGGTTCAGCTATGGAAAAGTAGGTAACAATGTCAAGGAGAAAAAGCCCGGGCTTTCTAACAAGAGACCCAAGAAGGGAACCACTGAAACTGAAAAATGTAGAATATCAAAGAGAAAGAAGCTGGAGAAAGGGATCCTTTAAATCATGAAATATTGGGCTTTCCACTGAGCTTTTCATGTATGAAACTGAATACAATCAGCATGGTCAAGGCTTTAGGGATTTTAACAGGACCCAGGATATCTTAATACCCAGGACACAATCCAAAATTACTCAACACAAAAAAACAGAACCAGAAAAACTTTAACAACTCTCAAGAGAAAGGGAATCAACAGATGACAACCCTAAGATAACCAAATGTTGGATTTAAAAAAAAAAAAAAAAAGCTTCAAGTCACTTATTAAAATATTCCAGTCTTCCTTCCTTCCCCACCAGCCTCTCCCCACAAGCTCTTCTCCCCACCTTCCTCTTTCCTCACCATCTTCTTTCCCCACTTACTCTCCAAAGTTCTTCTCCTCTTTCTTCCTTCTTTCCCCACCTCCTCTCAAGTTCTTCTCCTACCTACTCTTTTCTCCCCACCCTCTTCTTTCTCCCGCCATCTTTTTCCCCACTTCCTCTCCACCTTTTTCTTTCCCCACTCCCTCACTGCAAGTTCTCCTCCCTACCATCTTCTTTCCCCATTATCTTTCCCCACTCCCTCTCCTCATGCTGCCTTCTCAAGTTCTTCTCCCATCTTTTTTCCCAACCGTCATCTATCCCCACCATCTTCTTTCCCTCCTGTTTTTTTTTTGTCCGCCATCTTTTTTCCACCCCATTACCTTTTCTTTCCCCATTCCCTTGCCCCAAGTTCTTTTTCCCCACTCTTTCTTTCCAGTCTTCCTCCCTTCTCCACCGTCCTCTCCCCAAGCTTTTCTTCCCACTTTCCTTTTTCCCCACCATCTTTCCCCACTCCCTCCCCACAAGTTCTTCTCCCCACTGTCTTCTTTCCCCATGATGGTCTTCTTTCCACATCGCAGTCTTCTTTCCCCACCTCCACTCCTCAAGTTCTCAGCACTGTTTTTGCTCCCTACCCTCTTCTTCCTCTCTGCCGTCTTTTTTCCCCCAAGTCCTTCTCCCCACTGTCTTCTTTCTCCACTCCCTCTCTCTCCAAGTCCTTCTCCCCTTCTCTTCCCACATCCCGCTGTCTCCTCCCACAATCTGTCCTTCTCACCCCCAAGGTCTTCTTCCCGACTCCATCTCCTTAAGTTAGGTTCCCTACTATCTTTTTTTCTTCCACCATCTTCTTTCCCCAAGCTCTTCTCCCCAAGTTCTTCTTTCCCCAAGAAGGGGTGGAGGAGAGAGAATGAGAAGCCCGTCGGAAGAAGAGACGGGAGCCAGGAGAGAAGTCCGTGGGAAGAAGAGAAGGGAGCAAGACGTGGGGAGCTGGGGTGGGGGAGGGTAGAGACCGGAGCGAGGGCGGGAAGAAGATGGGGGTGGGGAGGAGACAAGGAGGCGCTAGCGGGAGTGAGGAAGAGTGGTAGAAGGCGGGAGCCAGGCAGGGAAGGGAGGTGCAGGGGAGAGCTGGATCAGGTGGGGCAGGTTGGGAGAAAGAAGAAAACAGTGGGCGTGAGGCGGGGGAAATGCTGGGGAGAGCAGGGTGATGAGATAACAGTAGCGAAAAGATGGTGGCAAGATGAATGGGAGTGGGAGGGGGACGGTGGGGAAAGAAAAAGGGAGGCAGGGAAAAGAAGGTAGAGAAAGTAGGAAAAACAGTTTGGCAGTTTCTTAAATAGTTAAACATATACTTATGATTTGACCCAGCAATCCCATTTGATGGTATTTATCACAGGGAAAGGGGACAAAAGAAAAGGAAGGGTGGGGAAAGGGGAAAGAAGAAGAGAGATTGTGGAAAAGAAGAAGAGGGATGGTGGGAAAGAAGAGGGAGGGTGGGAAAGAAGAAGAGAGATGGTGGGAAAGAAGAAGAGGGATGGTGGGAAAGAAGAAGGAGGGTGGGAAAGAAGAAGAGGGATGGTGGGGAAAGGAGAGGGATGGTGGGAAAGCAGAAGAGGGATGGTGGGGAAAGAAGGAGAGGGATGGTGGGAAAGAAGAAGAGGGATGGTGGGAAAGAAGAGGGAGGGTGGGAAAGAAGAGGGAGGGTGGGAAAGAAGAGGAAGGTAGGAAAGAAG
>NW_012101399.1:5117419-5118491 GCF_000951045.1 Mandrillus leucophaeus | reverse complement strand
ATGATTTGACCCAGCAATCCCATTTGATGGTATTTATCACAGGGAAAGGGGACAAAAGAAAAGGAAGGGTAGGGAAAGGGGAAAGAAGAAGAGAGATTGTGGAAAAGAAGAAGAGGGATGGTGAGAAAGAAGAGGGAGGGTGGGAAAGAAGAAGAGAGATGGTGGGAAAGAAGAAGAGGGATGGTGGGAAAGAAGAAGGAAGGTGGGAAGGAAGAAGAGGGATGGTGGGGGAAGAAGAGGGATGGTGGGGAAAGGAGAGGGATGGTAGGAAAGCAGAAGAGGGATGGTGGGGAAAGAAGGAGACGGATGGTGGGAAAGAAGAAGAGGGATGGTGGGAAAGAAGAGGGAGGGTGGGAAAGAAGAGGGAGGGTGGGAAAGAAGAGGAAGGTAGGAAAGAAGAAGAGGGATGGTGGGGAAAGAAGTGTGATGGTGGGAAAGAAGTGGGAGGGTGGGAAAAAAGAAGAGGGATGGTGGGGAAAGAAGGAGAGGGATGTGGGAAAGAAGAAGAGGGATGGTGGGAAAGAAGAAAAGGGATGGTGGGAAAGAAGAGGGAGGGTGGGAAAGAACAAGAGGGATGGTGGGGAAAGAAGAAGAGGGATAGTAGGAAAGAAAAGAGAGATGGTGGGAAAGAAGGGATGGTGGGAACGAAGAAGAGAGATGGTAAAGAAGAGGGATGGTGGGAAAGAAGAAGAGGGATGGTGGGAAAGAAGAAAAGGGATGGTGGGAAAGAAGAGGGAGGGTGGGAAAGAAGAGAGATGGTGGGAAAGAAGAAGAGAGATGATGGGAAAGAAGAGGGATGGTGGGAAAGAAGAAGAGGGATGGTGGGGAAAGAAGAGGGATGGTGGGAAAGAAGAGGGTTGGCGGGGAAGAGGGATGGTGGGAAAGAAGAGGGATGGTGGGAAAGAACAGGGATGGTAGGAAACAAGAAGAGGGATGGTGGGGAAAGAAGAGGGGTGGTAGGAAATAAGAAGAGAGAGGGTGGGAAAGAAGAGGGATGGTGGGAAAGAAGAGGGATGGTAGGAAAGAAGAAGAGGGATGGTGGGGAAAGAAGAGGGATGGTAGGAAATAAGAA
>NW_012101399.1:5116391-5117369 GCF_000951045.1 Mandrillus leucophaeus | reverse complement strand
GAGGGAGGGTGGGAAAGAAGAGGAAGGTAGGAAAGAAGAAGAGGGATGGTGGGGAAAGAAGTGTGATGGTGGGAAAGAAGAGGGAGGGTGGGAAAAAAGAAGAGGGATGGTGGGGAAAGAAGGAGAGGGATGTGGGAAAGAAGAAGAGGGATGGTGGGAAAGAAGAGGGATGGTGGGAAAGAAGAGGGAGGGTGGGAAAGAACAAGAGGGATGGTGGGGAAAGAAGAAGAGCGATAGTAGGAAAGAAGAAGAGAGATGGTGGGAAAGAAGGGATGGTGGGAACGAAGAAGAGAGATGGTAAAGAAGAGGGATGGTGGGAAAGAAGAAGAGGGATGGTGGGGAAAGAAGAGGGATGGTAGGAAAGAAGAAGAGAGATGGTGGGAAAGAAGAGAGATGGTGGGAAAGAAGAAGAGAGATGATGGGAAAGAAGAGGGATGGTGGGAAGAAGAGGGATGGTGGGGAAAGAAGAGGGATGGTGGGAAAGAAGAGGGTTGGCGGGGAAGAGGGATGGTGGGAAAGAAGAGGGATGGTAGGAAAGAAGAAGAGGGATGGTGGGGAAAGAAGAGGGATGGTAGGAAATAAGAAGAGAGATGGTGGGAAAGAAGAGGGATAGTGGGAAAGAAATGAGACGGTGGGAAAGAAGAGGGATGGTGGGAAAGAAGAAGAGGGATGGTGGGGAAATGTTGGAAATGGGGAAAGAAGAAGAGGAACAGTGGGGAAAACTGGTTGTAAAAATAATACTCCAAGCCAGGCGTGCCACGCCCGTAATCCCAGCACTTTGGAAGGCTGGGGCAGGCAGATGATGATGTCAGGATATCGAGACCATCCTGGCTAACACCGTGAAACCCGGTCTCCACTAAAAATACAAAAAATTAGCCAGGCATGGTGACGGGCGCCTGTAGTCCCAGCTACTCGGCAGGCTGAGGCAGGAGACTGGCCTGAACCCAGGAGGCGGAGCTTGCAGTGAGCCTAGATTGC
>NW_012101399.1:5115591-5116341 GCF_000951045.1 Mandrillus leucophaeus | reverse complement strand
GAAGAGGGATGGTGGGAAAGAAGAGGGATGGTAGGAAAGAAGAAGAGGGATGGTGGGGAAAGAAGAGGGATGGTAGGAAATAAGAAGAGAGATGGTGGGAAAGAAGAGGGATGGTGGGAAAGAAGAGGGATGGTAGGAAAGAAGAAGAGAGATGGTGGGAAAGAAGAGGGATGGTGGGAAAGAAGAAGAGGGATGGTGGGGAAATGTTGGAAATGGGGAAAGAAAAAGAGGAACAGTGGGGAAAACTGGTTGTAAAAATAATACTCCAAGCCAGGCGTGCCGCGCCCGTAATCCCAGCACTTTGGAAGGCTGAGGCAGGCAGATCATGATGTCAGGATATCGAGACCATCCTGGCTAACACCGTGAAACCCGGTCTCTACTAAAAATACAAAAAATTAGCCAGGCATGGTGATGGGCGCCTGTAGTCCCAGCTACTCGGCAGGCTGAGGCAGGAGAATGGCCTGAACCCAGGAGGCGGAGCTTGCAGTGAGCCTAGATTGCACCACTGCACTCCAGCCTGGGCGACAGAGTGAGACACCGTCTCAACAATAATAATAATAATAATACTCCAAAAAGAGTAAGTATTTTTAAAATGAATGGATCGTAGACCTAAATATTAATATGTAAAAAAAAAAAAAATACTGTAAGACTCTTCAAATAAAACATAGGAGAAAATATTCAAAAACTTAAAATAGGTAGAGTTCTTAGATACAACAAAAGCACAATTCATAAGATTTTAAAACCTGATTA
>NW_012101399.1:5111805-5115541 GCF_000951045.1 Mandrillus leucophaeus | reverse complement strand
ATACTGTAAGACTCTTCAAATAAAACATAGGAGAAAATATTCAAAAACTTAAAATAGGTAGAGTTCTTAGATACAACAAAAGCACAATTCATAAGATTTTAAAACCTGATTAACCGTACTTAATGAAAATTTTAAACTTTGGTTTCATCAAAGACGCTACTAACAAAATAAAATGAAAAGTCAGTCTGGGAGAAAATATTTACAATTCAGGTATTCAACAAAGGAAGTGTATCCAAATATATAAAGAATTATTGGCTTTTCCCACGGATCTTTGCAACCCGTGGATCAGGAGACCCCCTCGTGAGCTCACACCACCAATGCCTTGGGTCCAAAGTACACAGCTGAGCAGACTCTCCGTGGCCACTCAGGCTTGCACAGAGACACAGGAGATTTTTGCATACTGCTACCCCGGGAATTCCAGTGAGACGGGAGATCCTCCGTGTATTCCCCTAGGAAGGGGGCTGAATCCAGGGAGCCAAGTGGTGTCCTTCCTTGGACTCCACTCCCACGGCACCTCACAAGTTAAGAACCACTGGCTTGGAATTTCAGCCGGCCAGCAGCAGCAGGCTGGAGACTGCCTGAGACAACCGAGTTTGCGTGGGGATGGGTGGCTGCCATCTCTAGAGCTCAAGTTGACTGTTTTGGCCTGCCATCGAGCCTGGGGCAGCCAGACCAGGAGGAATATCTCATAGCGCAGCACAGCTGCTATGGCAGATCGTGGCCAGACTGCTTCTTTAAGTGGGACCCCCATCCATCCCTTCTCACTAGTTAGCACCTCCCTGCAGGAATTTCAACAACTCCAGCATGGATTTTGTGGACAGAACTCTGATCTTTCCCAGGGATGAAGCCCCAGTGGGGGTTGGGGAGACCTTATCTGCAGACCTTCCTGAACAAGGAAGAAACTGAATCCCTGAATAGACCAATAACAGGTTCTGAAATTGAGGCATAATAAATAGCCTACCAACCAAAACAAAAAAAAAAAAGCCCAGGACCAGACAGATTTACAGCTGAATTCTACTAGAGGTACAAAGAGGAGCTGGTACCATTTCTACTGAAACTATTCCAAACAGTTGAAAAGGAGGGCTCCTCCCTAACTCATTTTATGAGGCCAGCACCAACCTGATACTAAAACTGGGCAGAGATACAACATTAAAAAGAAAACTTCAGGCCAGTATCCCTGATGAACATTGACATAAAAATCTTCAATAAAATACTGGCAAACCAAATCCAGCAGCACATCGGAAAGCTTATCCACCACAATCAAGTTGGCTTCATCCCTGGGATGCAAGGTTGGTTCAACATATGCAAATCAATAAATATAATCCATCACATAAACAACTAAAGACAAAAACTACATGATTATCTGAATAGAAACAAAGAAGGCCTTTGATATCCCTTCATGTTAAAAACTCTCCATAAACTTTGTATTGAGGGAACATACATCAAAATAATAAGAGCCACATATAACAAACCACAACCAATATATTGAATGGGCAAAAGCTGAAAGCATTCCCCTTGAAAACTGGCACAAGACAAGGATGCCCTCTCTCACCACTCCTATTCAACATAGCATTGGAAATTCTAGCCAGAGCAATTGAGCAAGAGAAAGAAATAAAGGGTATTCAAATAGGAAGAGAGGAAGTCAAATTATCTTTGTTTGCAGATGACATGATCCTATATTTAGAAAACCCCATGTCTCAGCCAAAAAGTTGCTTAAGCTGTTAAGCAACTTCAGCAAAGTCTCAGGATACAAAATCAATGTGCAAAAATCACTAGCATTCCTACACACCAACAACAGATATGCAGAGAAGCAAATCATTAATAAACTCCCATTGACAATTGCTACAAATAAAATACCTAAGAATACAGTTAAGAAGGGAAGTGAAGGACCTCTTCAAAAAGAACTACAAATGACTGCTCAATAAAATAAGAGAGGATACAAATGGTAAAACATTCCCTGCCCATGGATAGGAAGAATCATTATCATGAAAATGGCCATAATGCCCAAAGTAATTTATAGATTCAATGTTATTCTCATTAAACTTCCATTGACATTCTTCACAGAATCAGAAAAAAACATGTTAAAACTCATATGGCACCAAAAGAGAGCTGGTATAGCCAAGACGAATCTCAGCAAAAAGAACGAAGCTGGAGGCATCATGCTACCCGACTTCAAACTCTACTACAAGGCTACAGTAACCAAAACAGCACAGTCCTGGTACAAACAAAAACAGATATATAGACCAATGGACCAGAATAGAGACCTCAGAAATAAGACTACACACCTACAACCATCTGATCTTTGACAAATCTGACAAAATCAAGCAATGGGGAAAGGATACCCTATTTAATAACTGGTGCTAGAAGAACTGACTAGCCATATGCAGAAAATTGAAACTGGACCCCTTCCTTATACCACATACAAAAATGAACTCAAGGTGGATTACATACTTAAATGTAAAACCCAAAACAATAAAAACCCTAGAAGAAAATCTAGGCAATACCATTCAGGACATAGGCATGGGCAAAAATTTTATGATGAAAACACCAAAAGCAACTGCAACAAAAGCAAAAATTGACAAATGGGATATAATTAAACTAAAGAGCTTCTGCACAGCAAAAGAAACTATCATCAGAATGAACAGACAATCTACAGAATAGGAGAAATTTTTTGCCATCTAGTCATCTGACAAAGGTCTAATATCCAGAGTCTACAAGGAACTTGAACACATTTACAATTAAAAAAAAAAACCATTAAAAAGTGGGCAGAGGACATGAACAGACACTTCTCAAAAGAAGACATACATGCAACCAACAAACATATGAAGAAAAGCTCAACATCACTGATCATTAGAGAAACACAAACCAAAATGACAATGAGATACCATCTCACGCCGGTCAGAATGGTGATTATTAAAAAGTCAAGAAACAACAGATGCTGGTGGGGTTACAAGGAAAAAGAAACACTTTTATGCTATTGGTGGGAATGTGAATTTGCTCAATCGTTTTGCAAGATTGTGTGATAATTCCTCAAAGATCTGGAATATCATTTGACACAGCAATCCCATTTCTGGGTATATACCCAAAGGAAAATAAATCATTCTGTTATAAAGATACATGCATGTGTATGTTCACTGTAGCACTATTTACAATACTGAAGATGTTGAATCAACCTAAATGCCCATCAGTGATAGACTGGTTGAAGAAAATATGGTACATATACACTATGGAATACTATGCAGCCACGAAAGGGAACAAGATCATGTCCTTTGCAGGAACATGTATGGAGCTGGAAGCCATTATCCTCAGCAAACTAACATGGAAACAAACAGACAAAACAAACAAACAAACAAACAAAAACACCACATGTTCTCACCTATAAGTGGGAGCTGGTGATGAGAATACATGAACACATAGAGGGGAACAACACACACTGGGGCCTGTCGCAGGGGTGGCCAGGTGGAAGGAGAGCATCAGGAAGAATAGCTAATTTGATGCTGGGCTTAGTACCTAGGTCATAGGTTGATCTGTTCAGCAAACCACCATGGCACAGATTTACCTATGTAACAAACCTGCACATCCTGCAGTGGTACCCTGGAACTTAAAATAAAAGTTGATTTAAAAAAAAAAAAAAAGAAAGAAACTCTGAAAGAGGTAGTCTTTGAAGCAGACAGTGCTGTGTTCCAAGATCAGTGCTACTGATTATAAGTAGAATGATCTGGGGTAAGTTAGCATA
>NW_012101399.1:5104937-5106800 GCF_000951045.1 Mandrillus leucophaeus | reverse complement strand
CCCAAAACAATAAAAACCCTAGAAGAAAATCTAGGCAATACCATTCAGGACATAGGCATGGGCAAAAATTTTATGATGAAAACACCAAAAGCAACTGCAACAAAAGCAAAAATTGACAAATGGGATATAATTAAACTAAAGAGCTTCTGCACAGCAAAAGAAACTATCATCAGAATGAACAGACAATCTACAGAATGGGAGAAATTTTTTGCCATCTAGTCATCTGACAAAGGTCTAATATCCAGAGTCTACAAGGAACTTGAACACATTTACAATTAAAAAAAAAAACCATTAAAAAGTGGGCAGAGGACATGAACAGACACTTCTCAAAAGAAGACATACATGCAACCAACAAACATATGAAGAAAAGCTCAACATCACTGATCATTAGAGAAACACAAACCAAAATGACAATGAGATACCATCTCACGCCGGTCAGAATGGTGATTATTAAAAAGTCAAGAAACAACAGATGCTGGTGGGGTTACAAGGAAAAAGAAACACTTTTATGCTATTGGTGGGAATGTGAATTTGCTCAATCGTTTTGCAAGATTGTGTGATAATTCCTCAAAGATCTGGAATATCATTTGACACAGCAATCCCATTTCTGGGTATATACCCAAAGGAAAATAAATCATTCTGTTATAAAGATACATGCATGTGTATGTTCACTGTAGCACTATTTACAATACTGAAGATGTTGAATCAACCTAAATGCCCATCAGTGATAGACTGGTTGAAGAAAATATGGTACATATACACTATGGAATACTATGCAGCCACGAAAGGGAACAAGATCATGTCCTTTGCAGGAACATGTATGGAGCTGGAAGCCATTATCCTCAGCAAACTAACATGGAAACAAACAGACAAAACAAACAAACAAACAAACAAAAACACCACATGTTCTCACCTATAAGTGGGAGCTGGTGATGAGAATACATGAACACATAGAGGGGAACAACACACACTGGGGCCTGTCGCAGGGGTGGCCAGGTGGAAGGAGAGCATCAGGAAGAATAGCTAATTTGATGCTGGGCTTAGTACCTAGGTCATAGGTTGATCCGTTCAGCAAACCACCATGGCACAGATTTATCTATGTAACAAACCTGCACATCCTGCACTGGTACCCTGGAACTTAAAATAAAAGTTGATTTAAAAAAAAAAAAAAAAGAAAGAAACTCTGAAAGAGGTAGTCTTTGAAGCAGACAGTGCTGTGTTCCAAGATCAGTGCTACTGATTATAAGTAGAATGATCTGGGGTAAGTTAGCATAATATGTTTTTCTCCTGTAAAACAGAAATATCACCTCCAGGGCTCTTGAGATAATTAGAAATATATGAAGCATTCGCTACTGGTGGGATTTGATGGCGTGATGTCTCACAGAAAGTTCTCTGCTCCCAGACATGGGTCCCTCGGCTTCCTGCCTTGGAAGCGCAGCAGCAGGCATCGTGGGAAGGTTAAGAGGTTCCCTAAGGATGACCCGTCTAAGCCGGTCCACCTCACAGCCTTCCTGGGATACAAGGCTGGCATGACCCACATCGTGCGGGAAGTCGACAGGCCAGGATCTACAAGAAGGTGAACAAGAAGGAGGTGGTGGAGGCTGTAACCATTGTGGAGATGCCACCCATGGTGGTTGTGGGCATTGCAGGCTACGTGGAAACCCCTCGAGGCCTCCGAACCTTCAAGACTGTCTTCGCTGAGCACATCGGTGATGAATGCAAGAGGCGTTTCTATAAGAACTGGCATAAATCTAAGAAGAAGGCCTTTACCAAGTACTGCAAGAAATGGCAGGATGAGGATGGCAAGAAGCAGCTGGAGAAGGACTTCAGCAGCATGAAGAAGTACTGCCAAGTCATCCGTGT
>NW_012101399.1:5080464-5099587 GCF_000951045.1 Mandrillus leucophaeus | reverse complement strand
CCTAAGTACATTATGCAGGGCAGTGGTGTGAAAGACTGTACATGATGTTTATTATCTGTTGAAGGGAACAGAAACATACATGAAGATACTAAGCAGTAAAAATGTGGCTAAATCCTTCTAATGGGAAAGTTTTTTTAAATTTTATTAATAAAAATAAAAAAATTTTAAAAGAGAATGCTCAAAACTCAGCAAGAAGATAACCAATAAAGCAATGGGTGAAGGACTTGATGACACTTCACCAAAAAGGATATAAAATGATGCTCAGCATTAGTCACTAGGGAAGTGAAAATTAAAACCACAATGAAATACCACTACAAACTTATTATGATGGCTAAAATAAAATTTACAAAACTTGGTAATACCAAGCCCTGACAAGGGTGTAAAGTAACTACAACTTTCACACATTACTTATGGAAATGCAAAAATAGTACAGTAACTCTGGGGAAAAAAACAGTTTGGCAATTTCCTAAATAAACATACACTTATGACTTGAGCAATCCCATTTGCTGGTATTTATCCTAGAGCAACAAAAGCTTATGTTCACACATAAACCTACATATGAATGTTTAGAGATGTATTATTCATAATTTCTAAAATCTGGGGGTAAAATACACACATTCAACAAATAAACTGTGAAATAGCCATACAATGGAATACCACTCAGCAATATAAAGCACTGATGCACATAACATAAATGCAATATGCTAAGTGAAAGAAGCTAGACTGAAAATGTTATATACTATATGATCCCATTTATATACGGCTTTCTGGAAAAGGCAAAACTCTATGGATGGAGAACATATTAGTGGTTGCCAGGGGATAGGTCTTGGGGAGCGAAGGAGAAGCACTAGGGAATTCTTTGGGTGTTGGAATTCTTCTGTATCCTATTTGTGATGGTGGATACAATAATTTGTGCATTATAGATATCAAAGAAAGCAGATTTTATTGTACGTACATTTTTTAAATTAGCCTAATCATTTCACTTTTTAACACAAAGGCCACACTGTCTTCATAAAACCCAAAGCTGTTACAATGATCTAGGAGACCCTATGAACTGGCCTCTTATTACCTCTCTGACCCCATCTTTTACTATACCCCTTTGATGATTATTCTCCAGCCACACTGGCCTCTTGCCTTATCTCGAACATGGAAAGGAATACTCTTGCCTCTGGCTGACACTTTCACCAAACAGCTCCAGGCTTATTCACGCTCTCAACCTTTTCAGGTCATTTCAAATGTTATCTTCTCAGTAAGGCTTTCCCTGAAAACCCATTCTAAATGCAATCAAACCCTTATACTCACTTTCTTTTCTACTTTGAGTTTCCCCTTGGCACATAAAGACATCAAAAGTATAGTAAGTTTTTGTTTCTTCCCATGGTAAGGTAAGGTCCAGTAAGACACGGATTTTGTTTACTATTTTTCTCACTCCAGTATTCCCAGAGCCTAAAGGAATGTCTGGCATATCTAGGCACTTAGTAAATATTTCCTGGATGGAAGAGGCAAAATAAATGTGGAAAATCCTTTTTCTTCTGTATATAGGTTATGCTCTTTCTTGCTATTCCCTTATTTCTTCTAACTGAAAGGAACATGAACTGTCAGCATAAGGACAAAACCAATATAGTTAAGGACAGTAAATGGAAAGAACAAAGTAGAGAAAGCATAGGTCCCTGGTGGCATGAATGAACCACTACAGTAGCCCTATTCTGCATACCTCAGCCTTCTTGTTATATGATAAACACAAGGCACTATTAATTAAACGGCATTGGTTCCTTAAAAATTATGTAAAAAGAAATCAAAATACAAATGACTTATCTTTCTGGGCACTTGGGTAAATTAAAACCCTGTGTAAAATAATCCTCCTGTAGGTTTATCAATCCAGCTAGTTTTTGTCCATATCAGGATTTCTGATTCTTTTCTGAAAAATCTAAAGTTACCATACAGTAACATACAACTAAAGTCACACTAATTTGAGTGAAAATATTTATTTTGTTTCTTGGCTCAGGCCCTAAGGAAAAGCCTGTATCAGGTTACAAAGTACCAACCGAGTCTTTAAAAGATTTACTGTGCAGACATCAAGAGACTGAACAAAAAGAGATTAAGGCTGCAGAATCAAAAGTGATATTTTACGCTTCATCCACTGTGACAAAGGGTATCACAGTCATGAAAGAGAAAGCTCGTTACAGCTTGAGATAAACCAAAATTATTAAATATCTCTCTTTCTAGTTCTGGCTCCCCAAATAATAAAGTTTTGAGCCCTTTAATAAGCTAGACTTCTCAGTTAAAAAGTAAATTTATCCCTGATTTTTACAGTGGTGCTGTCCCAGGATGTCTTGACCTTCGTGGACACTGTATTTCTCCACAATAAATAAACTTATGGGTATAATCATGTGTGGCTTAATGATGGGGATATGCTCTAAGAAATGCATGTTAGGTGATTTCATCATTGCGTGAATATCATAGAGTGTACCTACACAAACCTAGATGGTACAGCCTACTACACACCTAGGCTATACCTTATAGCTGATTGCTTCTAGGCTACAAATCTGAACATGTTACTATACTCAATATTACAGGCAATTGTATTATTAATACAATTGTATTATTTAAATACACCAATACTTTTTTTTTTTTTTTTTTTTGAGACGGAGTCTCACTCTGTTGCCCAGGCTGGAGTGCAGTGGCATGATCTCTGCTCACTGCAAGCTCCGCCTCCCGGGTTAGCGCCATTCTCCTGCCTCAGCCTCCAGAGTAGTTGGGACTGCAGGCGCCTGCCACTGCGCCCGGCCAATTTTTTGTATTTTTAGTAGAGACGGGGTTTCACTGTGGTCCCGATCTTCTGACCTCGTGATCCCCCTGTCTCGACCTCCCAAAGTGCTGGGATTACAGGCGTGAGCCACCACGCCCGGCCATAATACACCAATACTATTCTGTTAATAGTATTGAAGTATTAAAATACATAAAAGGTACAGTAAAAACACAGTATTACAATCTTAAGGAATCACAATGTTATATGCACTGACTGAAAGATCCTTACGTGGCATGTGACTATACTTGTGACTTTGGTAATTTTGTGGTAAATCAACAAATCAAGAAGCGAAATCAAAATAGGCAACATGATATACAGGGTCCAAGAATATGATACGTGTAACTTTACAAAGGAAAACTGGAGACAAACTGGCAAAAATAAACATCTTCGGATTTTAGGGGTTCCTAACCCACAGGCTCTATCCACTAATGGGAAAAGGTAAAACCCAGGAAACCAGAGAGCAGCGCCCTGAAACCTGGCGGGACTGGCCGAATGTCAGATTAGCCCGAGCAGCTACACTGAACGCTGGGGAAGATGCACCAGAATACCGCAGTAGGAGCCAGATTTCCAAAGGAAGAAAGCTAGGCCCTAGGACTGTGGAGATTCTGTAGGAACCTAAGCGGTGCTCACAAGAACAGAAGAATGGTTAATGAGAGGAACAAAAAGCTGTACAAGGAGGAGAAAGCTACCTTTCCACCCAATAACGCAACGCGGCGACCAAGAAAACCAGGGACGCGAGAGGCTCGCGTCATCCTGCAGCGCCGAGATCACAGACACCAGAAAGTTACGCCTCCGATGAGACTACTGAAGGTCACGTGGTACATTGTGCACCACCTTTCCCTTCTGGCAGAAAAAGCCATAGAGTCAGGTTGACAAGGCTTGAGAGAAATATGTCTGTATTAAATAATTGTGTATAGGTATATAATAAAACACTGATTCTCTCTAAGTCTCTGTTTTGCTTTCATCTTTTCTTACAAGTGTCTTAGTTTGGCATTGCCCACACAAAAGATGGCTGCACGGAAGCCGAGTCTTAGTTTGGCATTGCCCACACAAAAGATGGCTGCACGGAACCACGGAGTCTCAGGCCTAGAAGGGCCCGTGGGTGGGTTCTGTGGGCTGGGCACAGCCGTGTTACTCCTGGTTCAATATAGGAAGTTCAGGGCGGGACCAGCGATTGGTCATTCTGCGACTGCGCAAAGATGGTGGAAGAGGAGAGCATCCGCGTGGTTCGTTGTGGCGGCAGCGAGTTGAACTTTAGGAGAGCTGTGTTCTCTGCAGATTCTAAGTATGAGGGGCACCGCGCTTTGTCGGCTGAGGGGCGGGGCGTGAGTTTCTCGAGGGTCGGGGAGAAGGAACTGTCAGTCGCGTTCGGACTCGCCAGCCTGGCGGATATGGGCTTTGGGTAGAGCACGCGCGTGTGGGGGATCCCCAGGGTACCCGGGAGGTCCGGTTAGCACTGCAGGTTGGGGTGCGCCCCCCGATTCCTGGACAGTTTGCCTGCAGGTAGATTGAAAGGCCCTGGAGCCGGTCTCCGTGTCGAGGATCTGGAAGGTGCTCGGGCGGCTGGAAAATGGTCCATGCGTGGATGTGTATGCCACTACTTTTGCAGTACCTACTCTTTCGTACAGAATCATGTTTTGGAGTGACTAAAACCTAAAAATATTAGGCTTTTTTTATCCACTCCTCACCCCTGAAGCATAGAGCATAGTGCAGTCTTTTTGGAACTTTACGTGAAAACAGATGTTAGATCTTTATGAGGTAAAAAAAATACGCTAAGACTTGGTCTTTTTTCTCAGTGTAGCTGGAAACCAAACCATTCCCTGGCTTCAAAATCCACTTCTTACATTATGAAATCTTTGTAAGTTTTTTAATCTTTGCCTCAGTTGCCATCGTCTGTAAAAGGGGGATAATATTTAGTTCATCTCACACGGTTATTGGGAGGATCAAATGCCTCAATATGTTAAGACTACAGACAGCAATGCCCAGCATATAATGGCTCAATGTATGTAGCTGTAATCATTATTACTGTATTGTCAGGTTTTCAGATAACTTTAGGTAGAGTGACACTTAATAAAATCAAAAAACCCTTTCTGTCTTAGAAGAGTAGAGATAGTATTTTATGAAAGTTTGTAGCCTCCACAATATTCTTTTTTTTTTTTTTTTTTTGATACAGAGTCTCACTCTGTCACCCAAGCTGGAGTGCAGTGGCTCAATCTAGGCTCATTACAACCTCCGTCTCCCTGGTTCAAGCAATTCTAGTGCCTCGGCCTCCCGAGTAGCAAGTATTATAAGCGCGGGCCACGACACCAGCTAAGTTTTGTATTTTTAGTAGAGAGAGGGTTTCGCCATGTTGGCCAGGCTGCCCTGGAACTCCTGGCCTCAAGTGATCTGTCCACCTGAACCTCCCAAAGTGCGGCGATTACAGTGAGCAACCGTGCCCGGCCCACCCCCACAATATTCTGCATATGAGTGTATGACAGGTAGTTGTTGAAGGCAATGCATGCATGACTGAAAGAGCTTTCATAAATTGCCTTAGAAGCCAAAAAAAAAAAAAAATGAGTCCTTAGGCTTTGTTTACATTGATCTTATGAATCAAAGGAAGAAACAGACTTTTAGAGGCTCACACTCTGACACGTCGGACTCATATCCATGTAACCAGTTTCTTCAGCGTACTGTTTCTATACCTTATTCATTATAATGAGGTCCATTATGTGTTTCATTTGCTAAGCCCAACAATTCATTTTTTAAGTATTTGTCAACTATATATTATGTATAACATGCTGCAATGACAAAAACTAAGATAATTTTAATATTGATCCTGCCTTCGAGGAGTTTACAGTCTAGTGAGGAAAAGGAATACTCAGTAACAGATTTTTCTTACTTTGGTCCTGTAGGAAGGAGCTCATAAGAAGAGATTACTTCCCAAACTAAGAAGGATGGAGAAGGCTGCTGAGCAAGTGACATTTGTGCTAGGCCTAGATGATATTTTAAGTGGGGAATATGGACAGAAGACATTTCAGATGGGGAAGACAGTGTAAGCAAGACAGACAGAAATGATATCTGTTGAACAGGCTGGTACAGCTAGCTAGTGAGAATGATATATAAGGGAGATAGTGGGAAATGAGGTTGGAAAGGACACGTGCAGCCAGTTGTTGGTTGTTGTTTGGACCAAAGAGAATGGTTTTTTAATTCTTTAAGGGGACAGCAGTAATCAGTTGTAATTTGATTGTGTTTCTTCGATAGTGTTAACCTGAAAACTGTGAAACTATGATACATGTTGGTGAGTGGAGAAATGAGAGCTGGGTAGGCTGGTGTACCCAAAGTATAGTGATGGCATAGAAGAGGGAGTTACATAGTCAGTTTTCCCTTCAGTAGTGGATCTTGCAGCAATGGCAAGAGTTTGCCTCGCCAGTGATACTGGGGGGTGGAATGCCAGGCAAACAAGCTTGAAATCTGGGGGCCTTGAAAACTGGGGGGATTGAGCCTTCTGTGTAAAGTCAGTGTAATTGCAGCATAGGGTATAAGAGATGGCAAGGAACCACGGAGTCTCAGGCCTAGAAGGGCCCGTGGGTGGGTTCTGTGGGCTGGGCACAGCCGTGTTACTCCTGGCTCAATATAGGAAGTTCAGGGCGGGACCAGCGATTGGTCATTCTGCGACTGCGCAAAGATGGTGGAAGAGGAGAGCATCCGCGTGGTTCGTTGTGGCGGCAGCGAGTTGAACTTTAGGAGAGCTGTGTTCTCTGCAGATTCTAAGTATGAGGGGCACCGCGCTTTGTCGGCTGAGGGGCGGGGCGTGAGTTTCTCGAGGGTCGGGGAGAAGGAACTGTCAGTCGCGTTCGGACTCGCCAGCCTGGCGGATATGGGCTTTGGGTAGAGCACGCGCGTGTGGGGGATCCCCAGGGTACCCGGGAGGTCCGGTTAGCACTGCAGGTTGGGGTGCGCCCCCCGATTCCTGGACAGTTTGCCTGCAGGTAGATTGAAAGGCCCTGGAGCCGGTCTCCGTGTCGAGGATCTGGAAGGTGCTCGGGCGGCTGGAAAATGGTCCATGCGTGGATGTGTATGCCACTACTTTTGCAGTACCTACTCTTTCGTACAGAATCATGTTTTGGAGTGACTAAAACCTAAAAATATTAGGCTTTTTTTATCCACTCCTCACCCCTGAAGCATAGAGCATAGTGCAGTCTTTTTGGAACTTTACGTGAAAACAGATGTTAGATCTTTATGAGGTAAAAAAAATACGCTAAGACTTGGTCTTTTTTCTCAGTGTAGCTGGAAACCAAACCATTCCCTGGCTTCAAAATCCACTTCTTACATTATGAAATCTTTGTAAGTTTTTTAATCTTTGCCTCAGTTGCCATCGTCTGTAAAAGGGGGATAATATTTAGTTCATCTCACACGGTTATTGGGAGGATCAAATGCCTCAATATGTTAAGACTACAGACAGCAATGCCCAGCATATAATGGCTCAATGTATGTAGCTGTAATCATTATTACTGTATTGTCAGGTTTTCAGATAACTTTAGGTAGAGTGACACTTAATAAAATCAAAAAACCCTTTCTGTCTTAGAAGAGTAGAGATAGTATTTTATGAAAGTTTGTAGCCTCCACAATATTCTTTTTTTTTTTTTTTTTTTGATACAGAGTCTCACTCTGTCACCCAAGCTGGAGTGCAGTGGCTCAATCTAGGCTCATTACAACCTCCGTCTCCCTGGTTCAAGCAATTCTAGTGCCTCGGCCTCCCGAGTAGCAAGTATTATAAGCGCGGGCCACGACACCAGCTAAGTTTTGTATTTTTAGTAGAGAGAGGGTTTCGCCATGTTGGCCAGGCTGCCCTGGAACTCCTGGCCTCAAGTGATCTGTCCACCTGAACCTCCCAAAGTGCGGCGATTACAGTGAGCAACCGTGCCCGGCCCACCCCCACAATATTCTGCATATGAGTGTATGACAGGTAGTTGTTGAAGGCAATGCATGCATGACTGAAAGAGCTTTCATAAATTGCCTTAGAAGCCAAAAAAAAAAAAAAATGAGTCCTTAGGCTTTGTTTACATTGATCTTATGAATCAAAGGAAGAAACAGACTTTTAGAGGCTCACACTCTGACACGTCGGACTCATATCCATGTAACCAGTTTCTTCAGCGTACTGTTTCTATACCTTATTCATTATAATGAGGTCCATTATGTGTTTCATTTGCTAAGCCCAACAATTCATTTTTTAAGTATTTGTCAACTATATATTATGTATAACATGCTGCAATGACAAAAACTAAGATAATTTTAATATTGATCCTGCCTTCGAGGAGTTTACAGTCTAGTGAGGAAAAGGAATACTCAGTAACAGATTTTTCTTACTTTGGTCCTGTAGGAAGGAGCTCATAAGAAGAGATTACTTCCCAAACTAAGAAGGATGGAGAAGGCTGCTGAGCAAGTGACATTTGTGCTAGGCCTAGATGATATTTTAAGTGGGGAATATGGACAGAAGACATTTCAGATGGGGAAGACAGTGTAAGCAAGACAGACAGAAATGATATCTGTTGAACAGGCTGGTACAGCTAGCTAGTGAGAATGATATATAAGGGAGATAGTGGGAAATGAGGTTGGAAAGGACACGTGCAGCCAGTTGTTGGTTGTTGTTTGGACCAAAGAGAATGGTTTTTTAATTCTTTAAGGGGACAGCAGTAATCAGTTGTAATTTGATTGTGTTTCTTCGATAGTGTTAACCTGAAAACTGTGAAACTATGATACATGTTGGTGAGTGGAGAAATGAGAGCTGGGTAGGCTGGTGTACCCAAAGTATAGTGATGGCATAGAAGAGGGAGTTACATAGTCAGTTTTCCCTTCAGTAGTGGATCTTGCAGCAATGGCAAGAGTTTGCCTCGCCAGTGATACTGGGGGGTGGAATGCCAGGCAAACAAGCTTGAAATCTGGGGGCCTTGAAAACTGGGGGGATTGAGCCTTCTGTGTAAAGTCAGTGTAATTGCAGTATAGGGTATAAGAGATGGCAAGAATAGACTCTGGAAGAATAGAGACCAGGGGTTAGCCAGTGCTGGCATCCAAGCAAGAAATCACTCTTGCCCAAACTAAGGTAATATTGAACATGGAAAAAAGAGACAGGGTTTTAGAGTGATTTCACAGTCAGTGTTAATGGGAAGATAGAGTTCAGTTCAGGGTTATTAACTCTAAGGTACCTGTAAAACAGATGGATATAGCTAGTAGTAGGTAGAAATTCAGGACTGAAGTTTGGGGAACTTGGTCAAGATTTAGAGGTTGGTTTTTTTTCTTTTTTTTTTTCTTTTTTTTGTCATTTATATATAAGCTGATAATTAAAACCATTTCTCGAACAAATGAACAGGATTATAATGAACTCAGCAAAGATTTGAATATTATCTACAAGGTACCACAATGGGTTGACTGCCTTATACAAAGAGGAATAATTTTGCATTTTACCTCAAGGTGCTTATCAAGAAAGCCAAAATCATAAAACGACAGACTTGTGGAATTTTGGCAGCTTCCTCTTGAAACTAAAACAAAAACTCTGTTCTGGGTACTTGAGTGGGTTGTTCTGAGGGGCATGTGGGTATATATGTAAGTTCCTGGTGTTCCGTATTAGGTATTACCGACTCACAGTCCAGTTCTGTTTGCATCCCATTCTGCGGCATCCCGCAATTATATGGTGCTATGAATTATTGCACTGGGGTTGTTAGGGTAGAGAAAACTGAAACAATGAGTCATCCTTGCCTTTCACTTTCCTAAACTACCCACAAGCTAATGTCCCAAACTCACTATTTTTCCCTTACAGATCATTCTGAGTATTGCTGCTGTAACAATTTTCCTAAGTTGTTACTGTTATAACATTTTTACTCTAACTCTTATTCCTAGTCTTGCTCAGAACTTTGTAACAGTTTTTTGTTGCCTCAACTATAGCTCCTCTATGTGGCTTTCATTCCCTTCTCTAATATAGCTCAACTCTTCTTACCCAACTGTTTCCTGAAACTACCCATTATAGACACTTTGCTTGTCAGATAAGTACATTATCTGTGTCTTGTACATAATCATACTATTTCCTTGCTTTTGCTTATGTTGCTATTTTTTTCTTCCCACCCCTTAAATCATACATTCTTCAGAGTCCAGTTTAAATCCTGGTTCTGACTTGAAACATCCCTAATTTCTTACTTCTTCACTTTCTCAACAAAATGAATCCTATGTGACAGGTGTTGTGGTGGGTGCATTACACACCTTCCAGTCTACAAGGTTAAGGTATTATCCCTATTTAGTGAGTGCTTACTGTGTATGCTAAGCTTGCATTTGCATGCATTGTTTCACTTAAACTCTATGAGAAGTGTTATTTGCATTTTACAATGGATAACTGTAAGTGGAGATGTGAAGTTTAAATTCTCCAACGTCATTCAGCTAATACATAATAAAGCTGGCATTCAAATCCATTTGTGTTTGACTTATTATTGTTTCTAATAAGTGAAAACACAGTGTCTCACCTCAAAGAACTCACAGTCTGGTAGAGGAGAAACATAGTACACAGTCTTAATGCCTTGTGGTAAGTTCAGTCATGGAGCTAAGCCCACCGTTGTGTAGAAGCACATTAGGACTGGTGCTGATCTAGAATGGGAAGATGAGGAAGGGCTTCCGGGAGAAAATTCTGAGGTGAATCTTAAAGCAGTAGTCAAGAGTTCTGAGAAATGGGAAAGACTGAAAAACTGTCACTGATTGGAGGGTTCTGAGAAGATATGACAACTAATGTGGTATGCTGGATTGGATTCTAGGAACATAAAAAAGACATTAATGGAAAAAGTGAAGAACTCATAAATTATGTAGTTAATAGTCATGTACCAATGTTAATATCTTAGTTTTGACTAATGTACTGTGCTTATGTAAAGTGCTAACATTTGTGGAAGCCAGGTGAAGTGTATATAGGAACTCTGTAGTTCTTCTGTAAATCTAGAATGATTTCAAAATTAAAAGTTGAAAAATAAAAAGCTTACTCTTAGGAAATAAAAAAAAAGTTAGAAAACGTGTTCTATGTAGATACCAGAGAGTGCAAAATCATGGAGAGAAAGTTGACTTTGAAGGATTGCACTTAAGTAATTGAAACCATTGTTCTTTGCTGAGAAACCAGAAGAGAAGACATTCCTTTTTTCTGAGGAAGCTTATCAGAAGCAATTAGGGAAAGTTTTCTTGGCCAGCAGTAGCCCCCTACCCACCACTGTCTCAAGGAAGCCATATCTAAACGACCTTTCATATTGATAGGGTGTGTCTGGGGGATGGGGGAAATTGTTGGAGTTATGAACTATTTTAATAGAGCACAATGTTAAGTGAAAAAGTAGTTCAGGTTAGACTGGGATCAGACTACCAAAGCCTTAAGAAATTGGATCATTTCCTAAAGGCAGAGGGAAAACATTAAAGGATTTTAACTTTATCTGAGGAAGTAATACGGTCAAATTTGCAAAATTAGTCTGGTTTGACTGTCAAAGCTGCATTGAAGGACTGTACCTGGAGACTGTAGGAAGCCCTGAAGAGTGGTCCACGCTGGAGATGTTAAGCCTCTGAAGTGAAGTACTCATGGGAATGGAGAAGAGGCTGCAGCCAAAGGGGAGGTTATGTAAATGCTTTGTTGCTCATACATTCTTGATCTTATACCATTTCATACAACCATGCCTCCTGGCTGACAGCACTTACAAGGTTCCATGGATTATAAGATGCATCCTAATTTCCAAGAGATGAACATGTGAAAATCAAATATCTTGAACTGATAAACTAGGATAGTAGTGGTCCCAGTTTGCAACAGATTTACTCTTAGTGTGTTGTAATACAGTGACCCTCCCTTGTCCACAGAGGATATGTTCCAGGACCCTTAGTGGATGCGTAGAACCACAGGTACTACCAAACGCTATATATACTGTATGTTTTCCTATACATATATACTTATGATAAATTTTAAGTTATAAATTAGGCACAGAGATTAACATCAATAACTAGTAAAATAGAACAATTATAACAGTATGTCAGCATCATTACTCTTACACTTTGGGGTCATTATTAAGTAAAATAAGGGTTATTTGAACATAAGTGCTACAGTACAGCAATAGTGGATAGGATAACCTAGATAGTTTCTATGTGACTAACTGGCAGGTGTGTCTACAGCAGAGAATACTGGAAAAAGGAATGATTCATATCTCAGGTGAGACAAGGGGAATTCATCACTACTGAGAATGGCATAAAATTTTAAACTTAGGAATTGTTTCTGGAATTTTCTATTTAATATTTTCAGATTGATCTTGACTGTAGGTAATTAAAACCAGGCAAAGTGAAACCATAAATAAGAGTACTGCTATAGATATAATAGGCACGGAGCAAATATTTTTTACTTGGAAGATACAAGAAGATTTATATTTCTGAGCCTTGTTCTGTGATGATATCATGAAAGTCAAATAGTGCCCCAACTTAACCACTTTTAGTAATTTAGTAGCTGCTACTACATGGAAGAAATCCACAAATCCAGAAAGACAAAGCAAAGCCAGCATTTCAGCAACAAGAAAAAAAAAATGGAATAAAGTCTTTGTATTTTTCTGTACAAAAGGCCCAGACCTCACCAACTGGAGCAGAACCTTTGACTTAGCATTTGTAAGCTGGTGTTGCCAGTGAACCGTGGAGAGGTTGGGGACATGGAAAAACACTGCTGTTGGCAGTACTATTGAAGAATAATAGTTGATAGTGACTAGGACACTGTCTGCATCCATTGAATGAGCAGGCAACTTGGTTAAGTTGGCTGTTTTTGCAGGATAATTCCATTTATAGCCTCTGTCTACAAACAGGCAAGAGATATGACATTGGCGTCATTAATCTTTTCTGAGTTAATAATCTCTTCTGAGTTAATGAACTGATTGGTCATAGATGTCCCCATAGACAAAAGGCACACAAATTTGAGTATACAATTTTTTTTTTTTTTTTTAAGACGGAGTCTCGCTCTGTCCCCAGACTGGAGTGCAACGGCCGGATCTCAGCTCACTGCAAGCTCCGCCTCCCGGGTTTACGCCATTCTCCTGCCTCAGCCTCCCGAGTAGCTGGGACTACAGGCGCCCGCCACCTCGCCCGGCTAGTTTTTTGTATTTTTTAGTAGAGATGGGGTTTCACTGTATTAGCCAGGATGGTCTCGATGTCCTGACCTCGTGATCCGCCCATCTCGGCCTCCCAAAGTGCTGGGATTACAGGCTTGAGCCACTGCGCCCAGCCACAATTCTTAAACTATACCAAAAGAAACCTCTGTTGCATTTTTATCATGGACAGTAAAAAGATCCTACTACCTGTCGAGTATGTGATATGATTTGGCTGTGTCCCCACCCAAATCTTATTTTGAATTGTAGCTCCCATAATCTCCACGTGTTGTGGGAGGGACCCAGTTGGAGATAACTGAATCATGGAGGCAGTTTCCCCTATACTGTTCTTGTGGTAGTGAATCAGTCTCACGAGAGCTGATGGATTTATAAAGGGGAGCTCCCCTGCACAAGTTCTGTTTTTGCCTGCTACCATGTAAGACATGCTTTTTGCTTCCACCATGATTGTGAAGCCTCCCTAGCCACGTGGAACTGCGAATCCATTAAATCTCTTTCCTTTATAAATTTGAAGAAGGAGATGGTAAGGTTTTGAATGAAATATGAAAAGCACCAGGTACAATGGCTCCCACCTGTAATCTCAGCATTTTGGGAGGCCCAGGCAGGTGCATCACTTGAGGCTGGGAGTTCAAGACCACTGAAACCAAGATGAAAAATGTGTTTTTCACCAGTGTGAAAACAGACTAATACAGTATGTAAAACTTACTTTTCTTTCTTTTTTTTCCAGGTATATCTTCTGTGTCTCTGGAGATTTTGTTAAAGTTTACAGCACAGTTACAGAAGAGTGTGTACACATACTACATGGACACAGAAATCTGGTGACTGGAATCCAACTTAACCCCAACAACCATCTACAGGTGTCATACAGTTATAGCTGAATACTTTAAGATTGGCTTTGTTCTTTACAGAAAAATTCGAGTCGAATTTGGCTGGGAAACTTTCCAGGTTATAAGCAAAATATTTATTTTCAGTTGTAGGGTATTTTTCACTTACTAAACTACATTGCCTATAGCGTATTCTGTGAATCATTTGTTCCACAGAATGCTAATAAGTGTTACTTGAGAAGGATATTCTTGGCTGTATGAGTCTCTGAAATTAAGGGCTTGGCACAGGTAAATGTATTTGTTGATTGTAGGTCTTCTTAGGTTCCCTTACATGCATTGTGAATGTCCAAAAGGGGTATGTAGTATTTGGTGTTTCTCAAACTTACTTGACTTGTGAACCGTTTGGTTTCTAGAACACATTTTGAAAAATGTGGGCCAGGAGGTATTGATTTGGTAGATCTGTTCCTTTAGAAGTGAGGCTCTGGCTTACTCTAGATATTGACTAGTCTTAATACCGGTATCTAGATAAGAAAATTTATTTGGTGAGTGGGTCAATTAGTTAGTTTCAAGACAAATTTGGGAATTTAATTTAGTGCAAATTTTCCCACTTCCCCCACAAAGCAGCCCTTCTTTCTCAGTATTTAAGAATAATGAAATGGTCATTTTAATTCTGTTCTTAAGTTTCAGCAAATCTACTAAAATTTTATCTCAACAATATTTTGTTCTTGTTCTTATTTTTAATCCAATTCCATTTTCCTGGATTAGTCACAGCCAACTTGGAAATTACTGATCAAGGATGGATTTGCATTGCCATATACTCTTATTCCAAAGGAAATAAAGTAGCACCGATCTTTTCTTTCCAAAATTAAATGAGCTACTCCTAAAAATCAAAGTTAGGTAACTTTCCTGCAGGACCCAAGTACATATTTTATCCTTGCCATCCTCTGAGGGTTTGACAAAAGTTTATCACTATGTGTGGTATGTGAATGTTTTCAACAGCAAAACTATTATTTTGTTAAAATTGAAATTTGTGAAGTCCATATACTAAGTTTTATAGCAAAAAAAAATGTAGACACATTGCATGAAATCTTTGTTTCAGGTGACTAAAAGTGAATAAAATTAGAGAAGGGCAGTTTTATCAGTAGATTTGGTTGAGGTGCAGGGGCAGCAGTTCTGGACTTAGGAGTCACAGTATTTGTGTATTAACCATCGTTTTGACAGTAATTATATGTTTGACTTGTTACATTCTACTAGTCCATATTTATGATTCTGATATGCAGTAATTGTGATATAAATTTCCTAGTTACTATAATTTTTTGACTTGGATAGATAACATGGTTTTACTCCAACATTTTTACATTTCTCTTCTTTGAGTCCATGTCTCTATTTGCAGAAATCCTAAAATTGCCGCTTTCTTTAAAAATATTAAAATTCTTTGTCAACATTATAAGCAAAGTATTTTCCTATAACAACAAAAAAAAAAATCTAGTGGAAACTTAGTATTATTAAAACTAAGTACACTAGAACAAAAGTAAACCTATGTGTTAGTAAGGTCTTCCGGTACTACCAAAGTATGGTCCACAGACCAGTGTCCTAAACCATTAGTTACCATTCTGTATAAGAGTACAGAAAGTTAGTGTCACAGAACACTTTGACATTGCCATAGCATCCAAGTGTATTATAATTTCTATTGTATTTTATGAAAGTATTGGTCCTTGATGGATTGGAAGAAATTTTTTTTAAGCAGAATATTCTTCAGTCACTTGAGAAGCACTCCCTTAATATTCATATAAGGTGAAAGGAGTTTGGCTGATAAAACTGAGTAAACTGAGTTCTGGCAGGAAGAGCAACAAGCTCTTGTGTGTGTGTGTGTGTTTGTTTTTTTGTTTTTTTTTTTTGTTTTTTTTGGAGAGTCTCAGTCTCCCAGGCTGGAGTATAACAATGTGATCTCAGCTCACTGCAACCTCAGCCTCCCGAGTAGCTAGGATTACAGGATGTGCCACCACGCCTGGCTAATTTTTGTATTTTCACTAGAGATGGGGTTTCACCATGTTGGCCAGGCTGATCTCGAACTCTTGGCCTCAAGTGATGCACCTGTCTAAGCCTCCCAAAGTGCTGAGATTACAGATGGGAGCCACTGCACCTAGGTACTTTTCATATCTCATTCAAAACCTTAACATTTCCCTCTTCAAGATAGAATGTCAACTTTTTTCCTCTCTCTTTTAGTTAAAACTTGAAAAGGATGGATCTGCTTCTTGCAGAAAGCTGTGAAAAGATTGTTTTGCAGAAGCAATGTAAATAAATGACTCTACCTCTTTAAGATTAACCGTGAATTAATGAATAGAAAATGCCCCATCAGCGTTTAATTATTCATTTGATATATTGATGAATTTCTTTTTTGTAATCAATTTTGTATTGTTTTACCCTTTTAGCTATATTCTTGTTCCCTTGATGGCACAATTAAACTGTGGGACTATATAGATGGCATCTTAATAAAGGTATGTGGATTGATCTTTACTTTTCCTTATGTGAAAAAAAAAAGGCAGTGTAATTTAATGGTAGATGTACTGTTTCTTTCTATAAGGCCAAATATTTAAATAGACTTCCTAAACAAGTTACAAAATAGCATCAAAAAAATTAATTTGACTATATAAAAATTTTCCACTTGTAAAAGACAAGTTAAAGCTGGGAGAAGATATTTACAAAAGATACTATTCCACATATACAAAAATATTCCCAAAAACCAATAAGGAAAAACTAAAAGCCTGGTAGAAGAAAATGGCATAAAGTAGGAATATGTAAATTCACAGAAAAGAAATACAATTAGCCAATAAATATGAAGAGCTGCTTAAACTCATTAATAAAGAAATCTAAGACAAATGACACAATATTTCCCCTCATAAATTTAGCCAAATTGTAGATTGAAAAAAATCTAGTGATAGGTAAAGTAGAGAGAAACAGGCACTTTTGTACACAATGAGAGTTAAAACTGAAAATCAATAAACACGTTTTGCTACAGCAGTCTCACTTCTAAGAATCTGTTGTTGAAATAATGGCCTGTACACAAAGGCCTTATAGCATTGTTTATGGTAGGAAAAAAGTTAAATATGACCTTGAAATCAGTTAAAATTATGATACATTCAATACAATACCATAAAACCATTAAAAAGAATCAGATCTATATGTAGGAAACTTGAAAGGGTATTTAACAAATATGTATCAGTTGTCTTCTATAGGCCAGGTACTCTCCTTATGTTGGGAATACAGCAATGAGCAAAATAGGTGAAAATCCCTGCCTTAATGGATTTTATGTTCTACTGGAGGGAACAGACAGTAAACACTATGGTGCTCTTTATCTTTCAGACTTTCACAGTTGGATGTAAACTTCATGCCCTCTTTACTGTTGCCCAAGCTGAGGATTCTGTCTTTGCTATAGTAAATAAAGAAAAACCAGGTATGGTGTAATTAACTTAATATGTATGGCACTGAGTGGCTCTTTACATTTTACAGTTTCTCAAAATTTAACATTTTGGTTTTAATCTGAAGCTAACAGTTTTTAGAATGGGCATTTAAATTGCTTTTGTCATTATTGTGTTCATTTGGAGAGGCTTTGTATAAGTTCTGAAATATGCAGTGAGGGAAGGATTATTTTATATGTAGTTGCAATAGCAGACTGCAGACCTCAAATTTTAAATCTGCTTTACAAAGATGGATAGAATTTGTCTTTCTACTGAACTTAAATCTGTTATTCTTAAGCATCACTATCATTTTATCCGTCATTGAACACTTCTTACTCTTTTGAGTCAGGGTGGAAATGGCATAGAAAATTGGTTGATATTGGCCAGACGAGGTGGCTCACACCTGTAATCCCAGCACTTTGGGAGGCCGAGGTGGGTAGATCACAAGGTCAGGAGATCTGGACCATCCTGGCTAACACGGTGAAACCCCATCTCTACTAAACAAAATACAAAAAGTTAGCTAGGTGTGGTGTTGGGCACCTGCAGTCCCAGCTATTCAGGAGGCTGAGGCAGGAGAATGGCGTGAACTCAGGAGGTGGATCTTGCAGTGAGTCGAGATAGCGCCACTGCACTCCAGCCTAGGTGACAGAGCGAGACTCTGTCTCACAAAAAAAGAAAAAATTGGTTGATATTAAGAACCAATAATGTGACTCAGTTATTATTAATTACATTTTCACTGTCTTTGGAACATTACTCCATTGAAACTGCCGTGCATCAGCGTTTTAGGAATTCCTAGAATATTGTCAGTGATTACAAATAATTGTCCTTTATCATAGAATTCGATAAAACAGAACACTGACATGAGGTCACATCTAAAGAAATTTTCTGATCCCCAGATTCAAGAATGCTACTGTATCCTGTGGTGTCCTCTATAAAATACAGTTGTGTTCAGAATGAAGAATATGAAGCAGCTTTAAGATGATAGTGGGGCTGGGCATGATGGCTGACAACTGTAATCCCAGCACTTTTTTGGGAGGCCAGGGCGGGAGGATTGCTTGAGGTCAGGAGTTTGAGACCAGCCTAGGCAATATATACCATGACCCTGTCTCTGAAAAGAAAAAAAAAGAAAGAAAAGTAAGTTAGATATGGTGGCTATAGTCCTGTCTAGTCAGGAGGCTGAGGTGGGAGGATCACTAAACCACCTCCAAAGAACATTTCAAAAAATATTCTGGAGATGGCAACGTTCTTAAAAATAATTCAGTCATCTTGCCAGATGACTACTTCAAACATAGCACTTTTTTTGATATTTAAGTTCGATTTTGTATATTGAATACATGGATTCCTGATAACAGTTCACATGTTTACGAAAAATTCAGATTCCTAATCTTCCTGATGAGCAGTTGATCACTAGGTTTGGGATGTACTTTAGGAATCTGCATTCTTAATATCATCCCAGGTGATTCTGCTCATCACTCATATTTCTTAGCAACTTCCTATACTCACTCCATAATTCCTCAGTTGGAAAAGTAGTTGCCAATAGCTGTAGCAAAACTTTTTAGCCATGATGCGAAACACTGACTGCACATAACATGAAGAACTTAGTAAGTTTCTGTGTGCTGGGGCCTAGTTTACTGAAAAAGTTCTCAGTTGTGTCTAATATGCAAGACAGGGTGGAAAACTACTGATCTAAAGTAAAGATCCTGTGTTGTAATCTAAATTCTTCTCATAATGAGATCTATTATTAGTCTTCAGTACTTGACATATAATGGGCAGCCAGCATATGAAAATCTGGATAGCTGCTACATAAAAATGTGAGTCAGTCTTGAAAAGATCCCCTGTGCTTATGGCTTACTTACTGTACCACGGGCCTCTCATACTCAAATACAAAAACATATACATATATGTGTACCCTTT
>NW_012101399.1:5076627-5077849 GCF_000951045.1 Mandrillus leucophaeus | reverse complement strand
ATGATCTCGGCTCACTGCAACCTCCGCCTCCTGGGTTCAAGTGATTATCCTGTCACAGCCTCCTGAGTAGCTAGGACTTCAGGCGTCTGCCACCACACCTGGCTAATTTTTGTATTTTTGTTAGAGATAAAGTTTCACCATGTTGGCCAGGCTGGTCTCAAACTCCTGACCTCAGGTGATCCACCCGCCTTAGCCTCCCAAAGTGCTGGGATTACAGGTGTGAGCCACCATGCCTGGAATTATTCCTAATAGAAAAAAATTCTAATCATTGTACTTTAAGCTTGAGAGTCTAGTTTTAGGATTTAAGACCTAAGTTCATCTTTTAATTTTCTATCATTGTTTTAATAGTATGATTATTCTTTCTACAGCCAAAGTAGAAGATATCATATTAATATACCCTTATCAGCTGAACAAAGTTACAGTTAACTTTCGTGGGGGAATGTTTCTTTTTAAAGAGTGTTAGGCTGGCGTGGTGACTCATGCCTGTAATCCCAGCACTTTGGGAGGCTGAGGCGAGTGGATCACCTGAGGTCAGGAGTTCGAGATCAGCCTGGCCAACATGGTGAAACCCCGTCTCTACTAAAAATACAAAAATTAGCCAGGCGTGGCAGTAGGCACCTGTAATCCCAGCTACTCGGGAGGCTGAGGCAGGAGAATCACTTGAACTCGGGAGGCGGAGGTTGCAGTGAGCCGAGATTGCGCCATTGCACTCCAGCCTGGCGGATAAGAGCAAGACTTTGTCTCAAAAAAAAAAAAAAAAAACAAAAAACTCATTGACTATTTTTATGACTGTTTATCTTCTTTTTGAAATACCAGGGAGTATATGTTGCTGCAGTACGGGAATTTTACTTGTCTGTTTATTTTTTCAAAAAGAAAACAACATCAAGGTAAGAATTATTTTTTATTAGCTTTATTTTATTTCCTCAAGGGTTCATTATAATTTCTTCCTTGTACCTATAATCCAGAGCTATTCCTACTTTTATATTACAAGAGAGTGTAAGACTGTGAAGTATAGAGGTATCGTTTTTAACCATACTGTCACGAAAACCTAGGAAGCTTTTTCTAGCCAAAAGCCCTATACACCTAAATTCTAGTCTGCATTCTTGGAGTCAGAGTTGGATGTAGTATGACAGAGTTTCACCACATGATTCTCATTGCCATTTTATGAATGTAGGACTGAATATAGGCTTTGGGATATGTAAATTTTAATTGGATCGGATTT
>NW_012101399.1:5074833-5076577 GCF_000951045.1 Mandrillus leucophaeus | reverse complement strand
CCTGGGTGACAGAGCAAGACTTCGTCTCAAAAAAAAAAAAAAATCATATGAATAAATGCACGTTTGCTCTCTCTAGAGAAGCTTTATATTAATATAGCTTCCTTTGGCTAGATATATTTCAGCTGGTTTCAGTGAAACTGCCAAAATCATCAAGCCAGGAAGTAGAAGCCAAGGAGCTGTCCTTTGTTTTGGATTACATAAACCAGTCACCCAAGTGCATTGCCTTTGGAAACGAGGTAAATTTTGTTTTGTTGGTTTTCTGTTTTGTACCTAAAATTTCTTTCCTGCAATCTCTCTTCTGAGCATTTTATGTTACAGTGATTTTATATTCCCTTGAATTACTATATTTTTATTAGTCACTAAGAAGCCTCTTCATTGCTTTAGCATGTATTTATGGTATACATTTTTTAGGACTATCCTTATTTTTGTGTATTCTGTCCTATTGCCTTGGTAAACTCTCTTAGACTATGTGTCTTTAGAAATTATGGCCTCCCTGTTCGTAATTAATATGCCCATTATAGAAAATTTGGAAACTACAGAAAAATATAATGAGGAAATAAAACCTATAATCTTACTAGTGATCATTGAAGAATCTCTTTCTAGGCTTTTTTCTTAACATTCTTAAAATAGCTTTTCCCAAAAAGAATTAAGATCAGAAGTCTTTTTATCTTTTTTTTCACTTAACTTTGCAGCATGTGTGTATACTAACATGTTTTTCATAAATAATAACTGATGTTTATACTGTGATTTCTTCAGCCATTCGCTGTTAACAGTTACTTTACTATTTTAAAATCAAATGCTATGAAAAGCCTCCGGACATCACTATAGGAGCATGTTTCTTTAGTCTTAAGTTTTGTAGCATTATTCTGGCATTATTCTGAAAAGAGTTAATTTCTCAGAGTAAACTTTTTTAACATCATTAATGTCAGCATTCTTCAGCATTGTTAGTCATCAAATAAATACAAATTAAAAACATAGCAACGTACCACTTTAGGTCCACTAGAATAGCTAATATTGACAGGATATAGAGCAAAGTTAGATCCATTTACCTAGCGATTCCATTCCTACATAGAAAGAAATGAAAACATAACCACAAAATGATGTGTACAAGAGTGATTATTCATAGTAGCTCCAAAATATAAATTAACCCAAATGTTCTTCAGCAAGAGAATAAACAAATGTAATATGTATGCAGTGGAATGCCGCTCAGCAGTAAAAAGGAGCTAATAACACACATGAAAATGTGGGTGAAATTCAGAAAGATGATGGATGATGTTGAGCCACAGAGGACAAGCACAAAAGAGTGTATATTTTACCATTCCATGAACGTGAAATTCTACAACAAGCAGAGAAATAAGCTGTGGCGATAGAAACAGATAGGTGGGATGGGGACATTAAGGAATTACTGTAAAGGCGGGGGGGGGTGCATTTCTGAGGAAGGAAATGTTCGAGATCCTGATTGTGGCAGTGGTTATGTAGATGTACATGTATGTCAAACATTGCATTTTAGTGTATGTAAATTATTCCTAATGGAAAAAAATTCTAATCATTGTACTTTAAGCTTGAGAGTCTAGTTTTAGGATTTAAGACCTAAGTTCATCTTTTAATTTTCTATCATTGTTTTAATAGTATGATTATTCTTTCTACAGCCAAAGTAGAAGATATCATATTAATATACCCTTATCAGCTGAACAAAGTTACAGTTAACTTTCGTGGGGGAATGTTTCTTTTTAAAGAGTGTTAG
>NW_012101399.1:5070424-5071323 GCF_000951045.1 Mandrillus leucophaeus | reverse complement strand
TTTGTGTTATCTGTGTTCCACAGCCCAAAAGCAGAGTCTCTGAAAATCATATTGCAGTTACTTATCTGGTTTAAAAACAAATTAGGCTCCTGTTTACATGTTATTTTTGATGGTATTATTTCTTGACTATGTGTCATATAGTCATTCACCACCTAATTGAGCACCCACCATGTGCTGAATACTGTTATGGTTGCACAAAACAAAACACTTCTAAGTCCCAGTAGTAAACTGACTGGATCAGTTAATATGATACAGTAAGATGAAAGGTGGTCTAGAGAAAAATAAAGCAGGGGACGGAAATGGGCAACATAGGAGGAATAAATATTAAATAAGAGAAGAAGAGCTGTGCAGCTATATTGGAGAAGGGAGGCGGGCGGGAGTGAGCCAGTGAAGAATAGATTATATTTAGCATCATAGGCTATTGGAAGGACTTTTGCTTTTACTGTGAGTAAAAAGAATACCCTTAAGGAGATACTTTTTAAAGGGATATAAAGAGAAGAATTTATCGGTATTACAAGAAAGGAGATTTTACCCTATAAATATTATGGCAGGCCCATGATAGCATTTCTGAAAACTCTCAGATGGTTTGTTGCATTTGGTTACTCAATTCACCAACATTCATATTCTTTTTCCATTTTAACACTCAGCTTAATACTTTGGAATGTACAGTGCACCAGTGAGACACAAGTTGATTTCTATTTCTATATATTTGGGGCATTTATGTACATGAGTTATGGAATTAGACTTCCATTTAAAACTTGTTCATTCAAACAAAGAGTCCAACTTTAAGATATATTTTGTTCAAGATTAGCCTAGAATTATTATCTTGGCATCAAATACATTCTAGAGTACTGATTAGCAGTTTCATAGGGCCAGGCACAGTGGCTCACGCTTATAAT
>NW_012101399.1:5054953-5064419 GCF_000951045.1 Mandrillus leucophaeus | reverse complement strand
TGACAGAGTTTCACCACATGATTCTCATTGCCATTTTATGAATGTAGGACTGAATATAGGCTTTGGGATATGTAAATTTTAATTGGATCGGATTTAGTCTATTTGATCCCCAATGCACCTCAATTTAAAACATATTTGAAATGGAGATATCTACCTAACAGAGTTGTAATGATGAATAAGGTGACATATTTAGAGCAGCTAGTGCTAAGTATTGAGTAGTTACTATTTGAAAGTAATAACTACCTCTTCCCTTTTACCTTGCCAAGATTGCTTTCTTTTTTTTAATTCTTTTATTTTTTTGAGATGGAGTCTTGCTCTGTCGCCCAGGCTGGTGCAGTGGCATGATCTCGGCTCACTGCAACCTCCGCCTCCTGGGTTCAAGTGATTATCCTGTCACAGCCTCCTGAGTAGCTAGGACTTCAGGCGTCTGCCACCAGGCCAGGCAAATTTTTGTATTTTTAGTAGAGACGGGTTTCACCATATTGGTCAGGCTGGTCTTGAATTCCTGACCTCAGGTGATCCACCCGCCTTAGCCTCCCAAAGTGCTGGGATTACAGGTGTGAGCCACCATGCCTGGCCGATTGCTTTCTTCTTAGTATAATAAGGATCCTGACTTCTTCAGAGCCTGAAGATTGACAAGTATTCAGCCAAAGAATAAGAAATAGGCTAGATATTATAACAAGTAGATTGACCCCTTTTTATTTGTCCTTTCAGATGCATTAGCCATTGTCTCAGATCTAATGTCTCAGGTTTGATTATGCCTCATGCTAAAACGTAGGTTCAGTGAGAAATTTGAACAAGCTTTGCCTAGGCCAAAAAAAATCACTAAAATCTTTACTTAAATGTCAGTGGCTTCCATAGATAAATTATTATGGTAGAATATTAGTTACATGAATTTATATTGTATATTAATGTACGTTTACAAAACAGCATGCTTGATTCTTGATCAAAATTTTCTTTTTAAAAAAAATCCTGCAGTTATATTTATTGAATTCAGAGCTCTACAATTTCGGTTGCTATTGCTGGGAACTCTGCTTTACTTAACTACATCACCACTCACCAAGAGACTTGAATAATTAAGGGAATTTGTTTTTTTTTCCTAGGTTTACTTTATCATCATCAAGAAATAAGAAGCATGCTAAGAACAATTTTACATGTGTAGCATGTCACCCAACAGAAGACTGCATCGCATCTGGTCACATGGATGGCAAAATTCGTCTTTGGTCAGTTTACTTATGAAGAGCATGGCGATCATTTATGTACTATTTTATGTTAGTCCTGTAGAACAGGGCTATCTCTGAGTCCAAGGAAACAGCCTCCCTTTCCTTTTTTGTATGCTTTTCATTTCAGACTTACTGTTTCAGGATTTCTAGCCTTGGGCTTATAAAGCAAGTGAAAAATTTATTGTTGCCTATAATCATTTATTGAAGAAAACTTTTTTTGTTTGCCTTTATCCTAAAAGGAAAGACTGACAATAGTGAATATCTAGGAGGGTACCACAGATGGCTTATTATTTATGGAAGTCAGTCACTCTGGTTAGAAATAGAAAGTGTGCGCATTAAAACCAGAAGGCTTCATATTATGATTTATTATGTTTGGTTATATATTATGTTTATTATATTTGGCATGCCATTATTTTCCTAACTTAAACCTATGGTCAAAATAAGAGTTTTGTTTTTCTCCAATAGGAGGAATTTTTATGATGATAAGAAATATACATACACATGTTTACATTGGCACCATGATATGGTTATGGATTTGGCATTTTCAGTGACAGGTAAGTGTAGGGTTAATTATTAAAATGAACTTGAAGTATATGAATCAAGTGTTTTAATTCACTGTATGTTTAGTTTGGAAGATTTAAAAGTACATAGGCCAAATGAATTCCAAACACTTGTGTATTACCCCTGTATTTGAGGCTTTGCTCAGCACAATGTACTGAGGGTTTTGAAGCCCTTCAAAGCTCTAAAGTGTACATTTGTGATAAAAATCTCTGTTGTTGACATAAATAACCTATTTAAATTATATGACGTTTTGAAGGTATGTCTGTCTACATAACTGTGTGTCCTCCATAACTGTAGCTTATCAGGTGCAAGTAACTATTCTAACACTTTACATCCATTATCTGATTTAATCATTGACCTAGGAAATGAGCGGCATTATACTCATTTTACAGATAAAGGAAGTAGGATTTGGATTTGATAATTAGCCTAACATGACATGGCGAGTAGGTGGGATTTAGACCTGGTTCTGATTTTAAAGCTCTTGTTTTTAACTGTTACATAGCCTTATTTGAGAACACTTGGTCACAGGATGGAGAACATCACACACCGGGGCCTGTCGTGGCGTGGGAGGAGGGGGAGGGATAGCATTAGGAGAAATACCTAATGTAAATGACGAGTTAATGGGTGCAGCACACCAACATGGCACATTTGTACATATGTAACAAACCTGCACGTTGTGCACATGTACCCTAGAACTTTAATAATAATTTAAAAAATGAGAAACCAGGAAAAGTGATTTTTCTTTCTGCAGGTCTTCCTGGAGACTGAAAGGACAAGTCTTAGATGGTACCATATGCTGTGGGATCCTTAGAGGCTTACTTAGGTTTAATGCCCAGAAGCCCCAGAAAATAAGAGGCACCTTCAACCCGATTATGGTTTGGGGAGTAATGACTAGTGTATGGAGACAATGTAGGCTGCTTATTTGTATTCTCTACCCTCCTTCCCACTCCACACCCTGAAAATACTAGTGAGTGCTTGGTATCCTTATGTACACGTCTGTATATGTTCCAGGCAGGGTCTGTTTTTTGTTTTTGTTTTTTTTTCTTTTAAGACAAGGTCTCATTTTGTCACCCAAGCTGGAGTGCAGTGGCACCATCTTGGCTCACTGCAACCTCGACTTCCCGAGGCTCAAGCGGTCCTCCCACCTCAGCCCCCTAAGTAGCTGGGACTACAGACACGCACCACTACGCCCAGCTAATTATTTGTATTTTTGTAGAGACAGGGTTTCACCATGTTGCCAGGCTGGTCTCAAACTCCTGACCTCAGATGATCCCCCTGCCTCTGCCTCCTGAAGTGCTGGGATTGCAGGTGTGAGCTACCGTGCCCAGCCGCGATTTGAATTCTTGATGTTATATTTCAAGTAGCATGAATATTTTAAAATGAGAAATAATGGTTACAGTATATAGTTTTCAATGAAATGTCCTCACTGACTGTGTAGGTATGAGTTAATAGAAAAAGAAAAAAATAGCTGTGTAAATGTAAAAGAAACACAGATTTTAGTTGTTGAAAACTTTATAACTTAAGGCATATATGAAATGTATGCACAATGTATCATATGTCTATATATCAGATTCAACTTCTTAATTTTGTTTGTGTACATCACAACTACATACCTTTAGTCTTCTGTTTAGCTAGATTTTATCAGCCTGCAGCTTTAGAAAATTTGATAGAAACCCCGTTATCAACCAGTGATCTTTAAAACCAGTCGTTTTAGATTCATGAAAGAATGAAAAATGGGTATTTGATGGAATACTTCTGAGAAAACAGTCTGAAACAGTGTCCTATCTATCCATGTAGTCATTAAGACAGTCTCTTGCAGGTTTTTGTTTGTTTTCAAACCATTAGATTTAGGTGGCCACATTTGACTGGTGGCTACCGTGTTGGCAATACAGCTATTGATCAGTTTGAGGAGAATTGATGTTTTTATAGTATTGAGTATTTTAATTTGTAATCATAATAAATACTTTTCCACTTTTTAGGTCTTTATCTCCGTGAGTTAGAATTTTTTTTCTGTAGGGTTCTCACATATATTTTTCACTAGACATTTGATGATCTTTTGATAGTATTTTTTACTCTATATTCTAATTGACTTGCTAGTATTGAAAAATAAAAATGATTGTTGTATATTTCTCTTATAATCAGCTAAATTTACTTATTTTGTAAGTTTATCTGTAAACTGTTTTGGCTGTGCCTTGATGTAGTCATGCTGTCTGTGAACATGGAAGTGATTATTTCCTTCTTTCCAATCCTTAAGCCTTTCCAGTTTCATTTCAGTGCACTAGACATCCAGTTAACATTGAATCAAAATGGTAATAGCATTCTTAATCACAAAGGGAAAGTTTTCGATAGTTTAACTTTTAGTGTGGTGTTCTCTATAGATGTTATCCAGGTATTCTTGATGAGATTCAAAGGGTCCCATCCGTTCCTGAGTTTCTGAGAGGTGTTATCATGAATGGGTATAGAATTCTGTCATTTGCTTTTTCTGCATCTATTCAAATAATCATGATTTTTTCCTTTTGTTCTGTAAGTAGGGTTACATTAATTTATTTTTCAGCTGTTAAGTAATCTCCCTCTTGCAGTAAACTCTGTGATGACATGATATCCATTTAATATATCGTTGGTATAGTATTTTACTTGAGAGTTTTCATCTGTCATGAAATTGGCTTGTATTTTTTTTATATATATAATATTTTTATAGTATTATTAGGATCTTGTGAAGCAAAGTAGGAAGTGTCCTCTTTTGGTTACATGTAAGAGTATAAAATTGGTTTATTTCTTAAGTGTTTCGAAAAATTTATCAGTAAAGCTGTCTTGTCCTAAAAGATGTTTGTTTGTCCAGCTTTTCTAGTTGTCAACAGAAGAGTTGGTCAGCAACAAACTAATCAGATATCACTGGAAAAAAAATTCCTGAACCAGTGATCATTTGTCTTCAGAGTATATTAAAACATATGAAGACACTTTTTGTAGCTTTAAATGAGTTTATTTCTCTAGTACGGTAGGAAAAAATAAAGTGTTAATTATATTTTTCTTTCTCTTTTTTCCCCAAAACACCGTCCTTTTAATTTCTCTGATGGATATGAAGGCACCAGCCTGCTGAGTGGCGGTTGTGAATCCGTACTTGTAGAGTGGCGCGATGCAACAGAGAAGAATAAGGAGTTTCTCCCACGTTTAGGAGCTACTATTGAACATATCTCAGTCTCGCCTGCAGGAGATTTATTCTGCACTTCTCACTCTGATAATAGTAAGTCTAAACTTTTATTGTGAGGAAATATATAAACACCATAAATTAGCTAGCATCTGTAGGGAACAGAGAATAAAGAGACATAAAACTAAGAGTAGCATATGAGATTTAATAAGCCTTCTTTTCCTTGCATTACTCCTCTCTTATCCACCTCCCTCTACCCCCAGGCACCACCAGAATTCAACGTTTTTGAGAATTATTTTTATCAAGTGGAGGCTAAGTATATTTGGTTATTGATGTGCCACTTACATTTTCAAAGTCTTAGTGTGGGATGACGTGGGGAAGTAAAGGGAAGGTTTGGAAGGGGGCATTGGTGCTTTCATAAACGTGGCATTTTCAAAAGAATACTGCAAGATTCTCTTGATACAGCTGTTACCTCGGGGCATGAGTCCTGTAGATTTGATAGAAATAGAGGTGGTCTTGTATTTCTCCAAAACTTTGTTCAACCAGTGACTGCTCAGCCTAGACTATGGTGTCTTTGTAAATCCACTTCCTTTTCTTTCAAAAAAGAACATAACTGTGAACAGTTCATTTAGTGGCATGAAAGAGTTAAACTATCTTTATTAGATATATTCTTTATAGATTTTGCATTAACACTTAAAATGTGTTAATAGGCACAACTGATAAAAAACTTAAAGACTCCAACAGAAAACCCCTATCCCCACCCCTAGATTTTCCACTAAATCACAAAATATATTCCTGATTTTCTAGTAGTACTCTGAGTTCATTGAACTTACTGGGTTGTTTTGTATTCTGGTATATTTCAGAATGATGTAAACTCAGATGACTCCTTCACCTTGAAGCTCTAACCCAGGGGTGTCCAATCTTTTGGCTTCCCTGAGCCACATTGGAAGAAGAATTGTCTTGGGCCACACATAAAATGTACTAACACTAATGATAGCTGATGAGCTAAAAACAATAATAATATAATGTTTCCAGAAAGTTCATGAATTTGTGTTCTGCTGCATAAAAAGCCACCCTGAGCCACAGGTTGGACAAGCTTTCTCTAACCTATTGATATTTAAATACCTATTTTTTTCTACCCACAGAGATAATAATTATTCACCGAAACCTTGAGGCATCCGCAGTAATTCAAGGCCTAGTGAAAGGTATTGCAGAACTCAGTGGATTTGGAATCATGAACATTTTAAAGAGTGCATATTTCTCTGATTTCACCTGTTATTTGTCACTACTTCTGCAGATAGGAGTATCTTCACTGGTTTGATGATTGATCCAAGAACTAAAGCTTTGGTTTTGAATGGAAAGCCTGGCCACTTGCAGTTTTATTCTCTCCAGAGTGATAAGCAGTTATACAATGTAAGATTTTGATTCATTAGCCTTGAAATTAATGAAAGCTCTTTACAATATCACTGGAGTCAAGCAGTTTGTTTAGTAGCCTTTAAAACAAGATCCTGTGCAGATATTTACTTGAACATAGTATTATTCATGGTTAGTTAGTTCCGTTGTTCAGAGCATAATTCCGTTGAGGCCACAGTTGCAGATTAAATGTAAGCCAGTGGGCACTCCTGCACTTGCTGTCTCTATCTTTTGTTTCAGAATGCCTTCCTATTAGCTGTCCCATACATCTGTGCCTTTGAGTCACAAGGATAAAGAAACAAAAATAGGTAGATTGACAATACAAATTTGTATCTGCTTCGTAGTGAAACACTGTCATATTCACATATTGAAGATAAAATGTTCAGTGTCGATTAAAGAGGAACACTTCTTACAATCCTGATAAGTCCAATCCAGATGTTCCACTTTTCTTGTGCCCCACAGTACTCTTTATAGATCTCTGTCATAGCAACTGTGACACTAGCTCTCTCACCGTGGCCTTTAGACCCCGAAAAAAAAGGAAGCGTGTTAATCTTTTCATGCTTATCTCAAGTATAATACCTGTAAATTGTAGGCATTTAGTATACTTAATAGTAGGCATTTTATTTACTTAGTATAGGCAAGGAAATGGGATTTTGTAAAACAACCATAAATAAATGCTGCCTACTTACATTGGCTCTCTTTTTCATTTCTTAAAGATTGTAGGTTTATTTCTGTTCTGCTTATTTCTAGTGATGGAGAATCTAGCCTTGAGATGATGTAAAGCTGTATGTTCTTAGAAACAAAAGAAAAGCACTACTATAAATTAACGGTTCTCTTGTATCATATAGTGGGTGTTAGTAATCGCTAATATTCAAGGTCATTGAAGAATAATTACCACCAAATTGATACTATATAATGTGTTCCCTTTTTTAATGACAATTCTAGTGTCCACAGTAACAATTAGTTCATGTTTACCTTTATTTAAAAATCTATTACTATAGATTATAGAAATTGTCTTGGATATAGTTAATTATCATTCCTTGAATGCTGTAACGTTTGTGTATTTATGTTAATAAACATTTTGGTTTTTTTGTTTTTTTTTTTACTCATCAGTTAGATATTATACAGCAAGAATATATTAATGATTATGGTCTGATCCAAATTGAACTAACAAAGGCTGCATTTGGGTGCTTTGGTAACTGGCTTGCAACAGTGGAACAGCGGCAAGAAAAGGAAACTGAGCTTGAATTGCAAATGAAACTGTGGATGTATAATAAGAAAACACAAGGGTAATACTATCTGTGTAGCCACTTAATTTCAAAGTATAAAATATTTCACTTCCCATTTTACGGTTTCAGTTGTCTTTAAGATGTTTCATCTTGACAAGGTTTAGATTTAGAGATACGGGAGAGGTGTTATTCTAATAAAACCTTTAAGCTTTTTGCTCTGAGAAAGCATTGGTGTCCTCTAAATCATAATGTCATCTCATAATGAATAAAGACACATGGAAAAGTGACACCTTCTCAAGGGCATAATACCAAATTCTAGACAAATCCAGGATTAGAATCCAAATGTTCCCTTGCACTTCCATGAACAGCATACTGCCTTTGGAAAAGAGGGAGTATAGGTAGAAGTGTAGCGTAGTATAGTGTAGCGTGGATGTTGTGATTAGATAAGGAATCCACTCTCGTACTGTGGCTATAATAACCATTTATCAAATCTTTGCTGTGTGCCAAGAACTTGGCTTAGAGCTTTGTACCCATTGTCTTACTCTTCAAAAGAACACTGTAAGATAAGCCTGTTGTCTATATTTCATAGGTAAAGAAATAGGCCCAGAGAGATTAAGTGGTTGTCCCTAGTCACTGTTTTTATAACTTGTGCTTTTTTAAAATCACAACCCTATGCTGCCTTGATGTTCTTTTAAGAACACAGTCCTAGTTATCTTTAATTCATAGCGTTGCCCTCTAAGCTCGAAACAAGCTTTAAGAGGTCATTTAGGTGACTAAAAATAGTAAATAATGACCAGCCAGTTTGACTAAGTAGTTTCCTGTCTATTTTTCCTTGGCCCAAGTGGGGTGTTTCACAGCCATTCCATTTTTTATTTTCAAAAGTAGGCAGGAATCTGGGTTCTATACAAGTTCCTGCAGAGTTTGATACAGTAGGCTTTTGAGTATCATTGATTGGTGACCTGTTTTATCCTCATTTTGTACCAGTGGGTTGACTAGTACACATAATGTTCTCTAAAGTTACAAAAGGGCAAAGGTGATATATTAGAACTCTTTGCATCCTGTGGCCATTAAAGGTAGAGCACTCAATTGTTTGTCATTCTAGGTGATTATCAGTTGCCTGTTGTTCAAGATGCTATTGTAAAATGTACAGCATGTCAGAAATTCTTCTATACATCACTTTGTCCTCATGCAAGAATAAATTTGTGGTTTCCTTCCCGCTAGGTTTATTCTTAACACTAAGATTAACATGCCACACGAAGACTGCATTACAGCTCTCTGTTTCTGCAATGCAGAAAAATCTGAACAGCCCACCTTGGTTACAGCTAGCAAAGATGGTTACTTCAAAGTGTGGATATTAACAGATGACTCTGATATATACAGTACGTGAATTAAATATGTTATGTTTAAAGTGTGCACAATTTTAGGAATTAATTTCTTTTTCTCATGACTTGTATCCATCCTGGGAGGACATTTTCTGCTTTATTGAATTCTACAGGATATTGCTTAATTTTAATAGATTTAAGAGATTACATTTTACATGCCTTTTTCCTCAAATCTGTTCTTTTTAAATGGCATTCTTGATTAATCATGTGCTAATTATTCTGGTTTTTTAGGGTAAAGTAAAAGGGGCTTTTACCAAGAGTCCTTTCACTCCTCCACTAGAGGGAGGTCAAGGTCTCCAGGAGAGGGCATAAATTTCAAAACAGTCAGATTTTGTAGCAATTCTGACTTAAAGAAGTTGTGGGGAACAGGTTTTTTTGTTTTGTGTCTTTGTTTCTTTTTTATTTTATTTTTTATTTGTGTGTGTATCTTTGTTTCTTTGTTTCTTAATCCCTACTGCTTATAATGTTCCTTGTGTAGCAGTCTTCCTTTAACAGTGGGGGATACATTCCAAG